>NW_023495549.1:0-187826 GCF_904425465.1 Colossoma macropomum | reverse complement strand
CATAGAAGAGCATTAAAACTTTACTAATTAGCTGTTAATACAACTTAAAGCTTAAAACAACTTAAGTTACCACAGTGTGGAGTAGAAAGTTACTCTTTCCAGAAAGTTCATGTGAGCACAGAATACATTTTGTCTCATTCAACAGTACCGTTTCCAGCTAATCCTTAGCGCTGGCCCTGGTTTGTTAGTATTCATATTTTACTTTGCTTATTACCATGTTACACCTTAATATTTAGTACAATAATGTGCATATCTAAAGCTCGGACAGTTCTTTTTTTTCATTCAAATTGTACAACTAAAAACAATTTTTTACAGAATTGACAAAATATGCTAAAATTAGTAGTTGCATCTAAAACCATAAACAGAAACAAATCTGAACAACATGCACAGAAATAAATGCTAATTATGTTCTAGGAGGCATACTCTAATGATTTTGATATCTTTATCAATTTGGCAAAGTTTTGATCAAATATTTATTTAGTGCCTGCAAAGGTTTGTGAATTTTTTCCAGATCTTGTAAGCAAGTGTGAACTGAGAAACCTTTCCAACAATAGATTGTCTAGACTGTATGTTAGCTGAAAATGCAAACACTGTGATGGTGGTTCATTCTATTGCTTATTATTAAGTAAAAATAAATGATTGGTATAATGCAGGAATTTTTTTTTATTAATTTTCTGTCCTCTTGGATTCATGCTGAGTGTTAAAACTGACACAAAGCAAGAAAGCCTTGGTTTCTAATTTCAAATGGGGTTGCATGTTTACTATCAGCTGATTTTATTACTCAATCAATGTAAATGGACAGACAGAGCTAAATATTATTAATTTTATAAAAAAAATACTTATTTTTTGTGAAATGTTGAATTGGACTGGACCCAGTCCTTGTGTACTGAAACTTGGCCCCTCTGTGGTGTTACTCCGTCCCTCCGCAGTCTAAACAGAGCAGAACACAGTCGCATATGTGGCCCAGTCTGACTGTGTTTGTGTCCTTATTAGCTGTTTTTAGCTGTAAATTTCTTATTATAAGTCCTAAACTCAGCCAGAGTCAATCAAGGACTGTTTCAGATATGAGGAGAAGTTCCAGACTGAACATGTGCAGTGGGGGTTTAAATGGAGGTTAAAATGGACGTAAAGGGAGGATTTAAATGGTATTTTTTCTAGTCAGATTACTGGCTAATTCTTCAATGCAGCTGCATGAAATTATGCTGGACACAGAGGGTAAGTTTTGTTGATTCTTGTGACGCATGTATCGTGTTGCATTTTTAACCATTTTGTGCCATATGAAGACTAATAGCAGGTTTTATAGTGTATTTTGGGTGTTTTTTTTGGCTGGATTATTGGCTGATGTTGGTCACAGCTGTATGAAATCACACTGGTTAGGGAGGGCAGGGTCTGCAGAGTGCTGAATGCTGCTATTTTAACACTTGGTGTGTGAAGGCTAAAAGTATATATGAGGATTTGGGTGTTTTTTTTTGGATTACTGTCTGATGCTGATGTCGCAGCTAGCTGACATGCTGTCTGAGGGCTGGGTCTGCTGAGTGTTCTGATGTGTGCACCATGTCTGTAGCTTAAACTGTTCTGAAGTTGTGGAGATGTGCAGCTATGCACATCTTTTTGGGTTCAAGGATTAAACTGTCAGTTGAAGGCTACAGGCAGATCCCATACATGATGCATTTAAGAGCTGTAAAGAGATTTCCACTATGACACAATTTCCCATTAATAGGAATCATTAAAGGAAGCTAATTGATCAAATGATTGTGTGCATGTATGAGTTTGTTATTCAGACATCCTCACTGCAGATCTGTGTTATCTTGTTCCAGGGGACAGGTTTTGGTCTCGTTCTCTTATGCTCAACTGCAATACTGCTTCTTGAATGCTGTCGAAATTGTGGAGCACAAAATCCACAGGTCAGTTCTCCATCCAAGGCGTGTTTTAATCTGCAGTGGTGAACAAATAGCTATCCTTATGATCAAACTATTGTCTTCACAGGGAAATGCTGGGACACAGGTATGGAGGAGACAGCAGACACCTACACATTTAGCCGTCATCAAACTCCCTTCATAGATAAACTACAGATAAACTACAGTAACAAATCAGCTGTGAGAGTCTGATCACACTGTAAAGCTCATTGTGATAAACTACTCTGAATGCTTTTCAAAATCATAATGCAGGTCTTCGTCATTTTGTTTAGTGAGGCAGTAAACACTGGTTCATACATTAGACAAACACAGTTAACATCTACATCAATATAGTGCAGCACTGCAGTGGAGAACAACTACACATCCTCATGATCAAACTGTTCTTTTCATAGAGGAGGGGCGATGTTGAAATGGATGAAAGGCAGAGATCTGCTGGGACGGAGGAAAGCACTAGACAGCAGACACCTACACACGTAAATTAATCCATCAACACACTCTGTTCACAAATAAACTACAGTAACAAATCAGCTGTGAGAGTCTGATCACATTGTACTCAATAATCAGTAAAGCTGACTGTGATAAACTCCTCTGCTGAGCAGACCAGAGAGAACACTGATCAAAACCTTAACGCTGGTCTTCTTCATTTTGACTAATGAAGCGGCAAACACTTGTTTTGCACATTAAACACAGGTAACATCTACATCAGTGTAGTACAGCACTGCAGTGGTGAACAACTAGATATTCCTAATGATCAAACTGTTCTATTCACAGACCGGGGTAGAGCAGGGTACTGATGAGACACAGGTAAGCGGGAGACAGCAGACACCTACACATGTAAATTTAGCCATCATTAAACTCTGTTCATTGATAAACTACAGATAAACTACAGATCAGCTGTGAGAGTCTGACCACACTGTAGTCAATAAGCAATAAAGCTTGCTTTCATAAACCGCTCTGTTGAGCAGACCAGAGAGAACACTGATCAAAACTTTAATACAGCTACTCTCCATTTTGACTAATGAGGCAGCAAATTCTGGTTTTATACATTTGAAAAACACAGGTAACATCTACATCAGTGTAGTACAGCACTGCAGTGGAGAACAACTACACATCCTCATGATCAAACTGTTCTCTTCACAGACTGCGGCAGAACAGGGTGCTGATGAGACACGGGTAAGCAGGAGACAGCAGACACCTACACATGTAAATTTAGCCATCATTAAACTCTGTTCATTGATAAACTACAGATAAACTACAGATCAGCTGTGAGAGTCTGACCACACTGTAGTCAATAAGCAATAAAGCTTGCTTTCATAAACCGCTCTGTTGAGCAGACCAGAGAGAACACTGATCAAAACTTTAATACAGCTACTCTCCATTTTGACTAATGAGGCAGCAAATTCTGGTTTTATACATTTGAAAAACACAGGTAACATCTACATCAGTGTAGTACAGCACTGCAGTGGAGAACAACTACACATCCTCATGATCAAACTGTTCTCTTCACAGACTGCGGCAGAACAGGGTGCTGATGAGACACGGGTAAGCAGGAGACAGCAGACACCTACACATGTAAATTTAGCCATCATTAAACTCTGTTCATTGATAAACTACAGATAAACTACAGATCAGCTGTGAGAGTCTGACCACACTGTAGTCAATAAGCAATAAAGCTTGCTTTCATAAACTGCTCTGTTGAGCAGACCAGAGAGAACACTGATCAAAACTTTAATACAGCTACTCTCCATTTTGACTAATGAGGCAGCAAATTCTGGTTTTATACATTTGAAAAACACAGGTAACATCTACATCAGTGTAGTACAGCACTGCAGTGGAGAACAACTACACATCCTCATGATCAAACTGTTCTCTTCACAGACTGCGGCAGAACAGGGTGCTGATGAGACACGGGTAAGCAGGAGACAGCAGACACCTACACATGTAAATTTAGCCATCATCAAACTCTGTTCATAGATAAACTACAGATATATGACAGTAACCAATCAGCAGAGTCTGATCACGCTGTAATCAATAATCAATGAAGCTCGCTGTGATAAACTACTCTGCTGTGCAGAACAGACGCTGATCAAAACTTTAATATGGCTACTCTCCATTTTGACTAATGAGGTGGCAAACACTTGTTTTGCACATTAAACACAGGTAACATCTACATCAGTGTAGTACAGCACTGCAGTGGAGAAAAACTACACATCCTCATGATCAAACTGTTCTCTTCACAGGCCGCAGGAGAACAGGGCACTGATGAGACACAGGTAAGCAGGAGACCGCAGACACCTACGCATGTAAATGTATTCATAGATAAACTACAGATATGCAATAGTAGCAAATCAGCTGTGAGAGTCTGATCACACTGTAATCAATAATCAATAAAGCTCACTGTGATAAACTACTCAGCTGAGCAGATCAGACGCTGATCAAAACTTTAATACAGCTACTCTCCATTTTGACTAATGAGGCGGCAAACACTTGTTTTGCACATTAAACACAGGTAACATCTATATCAATACAGTACAGCACTGCAGTGGAGAACATACAGATATCCATCATCCTCATCATCACACTGTTCTCTTCACAGGCTGGGGAAGAGTCTGAAACGGATCCACTGCAGGGCACAGACAGGACATAGGAAAGCAGAAAATAGCAGACATCTACACATAAATTTAGATGCTGAACTGTCATCAAAGTCTGCACAGCTTTTTAGAACAAAGAGCTAACAAGAAAGCATCACTTAATCACTGTAACATTTTATCCTCTTTGAAATCTTTATGCTTTTTATGAGTAGACATTTTTTGCATCATGTTTATGTTCTTTTGTTTGTGATTTACTGGAGGAAAGATGGTTATTTTCAAACTTAAACTTTTACACAGTTATAACAGTTACTTTTTTTCTGAATGTTGTGTTTAATGGCTTTTCCTGAAGTTTCTTTTTTTTTGTTTTTTTGTATTTAATTTTATTTTTTCCCTGTTATATGGGCAGTCAGTGCCGCTCGAACCATGGTGGCGAGCAGGCATTTGACCCACCTCTTTTCAAAATATTGTGATGACGCCCCACCGCTTTTTGAGTTCAGAACGCGAACATAAAAACCTCTTTCCCTAAACTGCATTACGTGCTGACGAGCACAAACAGGTACAGTAAAACTGAGCAGCAGAGCCAATCAGAATCTCCTTTTCAACTGGGAGGTGCTGTTGGAGCTGCACTGGTTGATGGGGCCTGACGAATTTTCTTTAGTTTTGTTTTGACATGCGACTCCACCCGAATTCAGGCAACTGAACCGTGCTAATTCATGAGGGAACTCAACATCAGAGTGCATTTTTTTTTTTTCCTGTGATCATTTTTATTGTACTGTCTGCACAATCTGCTGCTTTAACATGCTACTCTTTACAAACAATCATCGTTCCTGCACTGCAAGCCACTGTAAATGACAAAAGACAAGCAGTAAAACAATGATTTGTGTTTGATTATGCACTGTGGAGCAAATTTTTGGCCAAGCATCAGCAATATTGTCATATTGTCATCAGCAATAACTTTATTGGTTAAATTTAAACTGGCATACGCATAGATAAGTGTTTCTATTTTCTGTTTTCATGGTGGTGAATGTGGCTGCACCTGTGGAAGCAGCATCAAAACTAACACAGACACTGTTCATGATCAGGTTCAGAGGTGGGTAGAGGAGCCTAAACCAGCACAACATACCAAAACTTGCCTAAAATAGTTTTGTAAATGTAAAAGTACCTTCACCAAAACAACTTAAAAACAGAATCTAGAAATACAAAAGAAGCAGGAAGAAAATCTACTTAAGTATTGAGCACCGCAGTGGAACTTCTTAGTACATCCAGCATTTATCAGCATAGGAACACAAGATTGTGCAGCTCTGTTCTGCCCTTTTTGGGATTGTTTTGGCCTAAAATACAAAGAGCCAAAGTCAGGGATGTAACCAAACATGAAGCAGTACTAATATTGCCACCATTAAAACAAAATTAACCACAAAAAAGAATTAGTGTCTAAATATGAAGTGCTAAAATGCCAGAGTTAAAATCAGAGAATGAGGCTTTACTTGTTTGAACACAGTCCAAAATCATGGTCACACAACAGGTAGAGGTCACATCCAGGAAGATCCAGAAACAAAAAAGGAAAAACATAACAGGAACCAGCAAACAGGGTACAAGCAAAGTCTGATACACAGTAAGACAATGACAACAAGAATGACTGCTCTGTAGACTTATATGATACAGAGAACAGGTGAAAGAGATCAATTTTCAGGTGAGGATGAGCGCTGATTGGTGAATGATGGTGGAACCACAATTACATCATCTACAATGGAGTTCTGGGAAATGGAGTTCGTAAGAGAGTCTGTGTCAGAGGGATGTATGACATGATGGACTAAAGATTCTTTTACTCAGTAACATACTTTAGTAGAAGTAAAAGTATCATGATTTAAAAATACTCAGGAGAGTAAACATCCGTGAATTTTAGTTTCGTACATGTACTTGAGAAAATGTACCTAGTCACTACTCACCTCTGAATAGGCTTATAAAGACAGGACATTAGCATGACATTAAAGACAAATTTTAGTCAGAGGTCTAATTGCATTTTGCTACTAAGCCAGCAACATTTTTTAATAACAGACTGCTTACAAATAATACAAAAGCAAAAGAGAGCAAGGCTAGAAATACATTATAAATGTATTTATATGATGTGTTAATCAGATGCTCTGTAAATGAGGTATTAAGTAGTTTAGAACTAAATAATTCTGTATGAATTGTGGGTAAATTGTTACTTTTATAACCCCACCTTAAGTCTGGGGTGTTGTGGGGTTTATAATGGGGCATTTAAACAGAACACTGAGCTTTTGGGCTGTTTTATTGATACCAGCCACCAAACACACACACACCCCAAGTATTTTACATGATTTACGTTTACAAAAAGAATTCTTTTTAGTGTTCTAGTACCGCTCTACTAGAACAGAACACAAACAAACAAAGGCTATACTGCTCTTCCCTGACCAGTAATAAAGGTTAGAATGGATGGCGCCCAAATTCTAACCTGGAGAACAAACCAGATCAGAATTCCTGGTATTCATGTATATACATGGCTCTTTTACCTATTTGAATCCTCAGGTGGCAAAATCTGGCACAAAGAAGCTCAAACTGATCATTTCACTTAATTAAACAAGCTGTATTAAACCCAGTCATTAGCATGTTCACACAATAAGCGCAGTAGGAAGAGTAGTCATGTCTGAAAGCTCAGGATGCAGCTGAGGTAGGAGAGACCCTCCTAGTGCTGGTATATGAAGGCCTCTCTTCAATGTCCACTCACACACATTTGATACGGCCTGAGCAGGCTGTGCTTAAATCTTACATTTAAAAACATCAGTGTTTTACAATCGCTAAGAAGAATCTTTCAGTGCCACGATCACTTTTTCAAAACTGTTTACATCCCTCTCTGCAGAAACATGCAGCTCAGTACAAGATCATTTAATACCCAGAATGCTCTACATCTTCCACAACATTGCACAAACATCTCATAATACTTTTATTCCATTAAAACGCCAACACAACAACAGGAAGACTGTCAATCACAGGACAGTCAGCTCAGAAACACAAATAAACTGCATTACATTTTGTGTAAATCTATGAAATAATATAGAATTATTTGTCCTGTAGTTTTGCTGTTTTATTATAATACGTTTATTCTTCTTTGGCTGATCGTGTAAACAACACTGTAAAAAGTGAAACAGAGCAAATGTTGATTGTTGAGGTTTGAACTGACATCATATCTAATGTCCTCTCTTGCTTATACACTGACCAGCCACTTCATTAAAAGCACCTCCTTGTTTCTACACTCACTGTCCATTTTATCAGCTCCACTTACTATATAGGTGCACTTTGTAGTTCTACAGTTACAGACTGTAGTCCATCTGTTTCTCTGCATACTTTGTCAGCCCCCTTTTACTCTGTTCATCAATGGTCAGGACCCCCATGGACCCTCACAGAGCAGGTACTATTTGGGTGGTGGATCATTCTCAGCACTGCAGTAACACTGACGTGGCGGTGGTGTGTTAGTGTGTGTTAGTGTGTGGATCAGACACAGCAGTGCTGCTGGAGTTTAATTTAGTAAATTCATATGCAGTTTATTTCATGTTTGGTTCTGTAGTTAATGTAACAGTACTGTAACTGTATGTAAGCATGTTCAGTTTGAGCTACAGAAACACGCAGTTCTGTTAAAAGCAGAGACAGAGTGAGAAGAGGATTAAAGAATTTTAGAATTTGTGGTCACTGAATGCATTTATGGTTCATGGTCTTGGCCTAAACACAGTGCTGTTGTGCTAACTTTGTGAAGAGTTTTGAAAACATGAACTCTGTACTGAAAAGCCTTGTTAGCAATTGTAACCAACTGTAAGGTAAAATTTATACTTCATTACATTTCATTATAAACTCTGGTCCCACAGCATCTCACCACTTGAATCTCTTTGTGCCGTTGTTCAAATTGTTTCGAGGTCAGCGTGAATGACTGTGGGAGACTGACAACTGGCTAGACTAAGAGCATGTAGTGTGTAGCAGCAGCCATCCTGACCATTTCACTCCTCTCACATATTCCAATCTCACCATTCCCACCAGGCTTGACCTATGATACCTGGACATTGAGTTCATGTCATCTTCCAGTGTTCCAGGCATTTCCATCTAATTTGGGATGAAATTCAATGTAGAAGTTGTGTTTAATTGTTACTATTAATTAAGGTATTAGGAATTATTATTATAAATAATTCTAACAAATGGATTGTAACGGGTTTTGCAATTTTTAATATTATTATTGCTAGAACCTTATGTAAGGGTGTGAGGTAACCCGGATTTATTTGAAGTCTACAGACCAGGGCAAGAGAGAGAAACGCTCGCACCAAGGATGCTTCAGAAAAGGGAATTTATTGGCTAAATATCCAACTACTTTTGGACTACATTCAATGATAAACAATAGAAAATAAAACCAGAAAACAAAACAAAACAAAGTCATAGTAATGAAACACAAAATAGCTCAAGTAAGTTAGAGTGATTCACGGCTAAATGGTATGAGGCAGTGTGGTTTGGGAAGTCGCTTAGGAGAGCCTCTAGAGAATTAACCTAAGCCTGGACGGGAAGAACTATATCGCTGGATGTACCTATATAAGTTCTCTTATTAAATAAATTGGCGTCAGGGCCCTGACTGCAAATTGATGGTTCCAGCTTACGTGGGAGTCGGGGGCTGACTTCAGACAGGGTTGTCTCAGGACAGACTCGATCGGAGGCTGGAGCTCACGCGGTGGTTCCTCTCCTCGCTGGCCGTGGATGCTGCATCTCCGTGCGGGCACGCGCCTTCCCGTCAGTGACTGGGCGGAGGCGTCTCGTGGCCGTCTGACGGTGGAGCTTGGGCGGCCTTTCGAGGGTCGATCTGTTCACAGATCAGTGCGTGGCTCTGGGTGCGATGCTGGGTCTCCGTGGCGTCAGAACCGCTCCCACTTCGCTGGCGAGGTGCAGGTTGCAATCAGGGTTCTGAGGCTGGTGATACTAATTTAACTAACTACCTCTCTTTAGCAGAATCGAAAGTTATGGATATATCCTCCCGGGCCAGACAAGAAATATCCACCTTCCTTCTCTGAGGGTGGTTCAAACTTAAGGTGTGTTGGCGAACAGGCAAACAAACAAAGGTTTCAGATCTGATAATTTAGCGTCCTAATACTTCTGACCTGTCTTTCTGACCTAGGCCGGCACAAACTTAGAAACTTGTTGCGAACGCAGGAACTCTGCACATTTGCGGTGCACTCTGGTTTTGTTCAGCTGGAGGCCCTTCCCTTCAGGGGTGGAACCCAGGTGTTGATAGGTTCTCTCACCTAACGGGTAATTAGCTATTCCTAATTCTTGGTCCTGATTGGTGGGGGTTTCTCTGTGCACCCTACCAGGGAACTCCCTCCTTTGTTCCTTCTAGGTTTAAAAGTTTAATTCGATTAAACAAAACAGTTTTCAGATCAATTAGGTTACTAAAATCCATAACCTACAAACCTAACATTTAGGTATCTATGTGCAGTTTCTACCCACATTATCTGAGAACAACTATGGCAAAGGCAGAAACAATTTTATAGATAATCCTTGGGTGTGTTTTCATTGCAGGAACTTTCAACACAGTAAAATCATTACTTCAAATGACTAAACCAAGTAAACGAGAAGAGTAAAAAAATAGAAGAGTAAAAAAATAGAAGGCTAAATAAAACAAGTGAAAAGAAAACCTAGGTGCATACTTAGAAAATCACTACTTTAAATGGTTATTTTGGTTACTTTCGGACAGTTATCCCACACATTCCTAACGTCTGGTAAAAGAAAGGATGAATACACACTAAGAAACTGAGTATAAAAATACAAGCATCATCACTTGTAAATTAGATAAGGCTGATAGTCAAACATGCATATCAATACGTTTTCCTGGAGTCCTTTGTGAGTAACAGTCCTTACGTGGTGGCATGGTAATTCTCGTTTTCACCCTTTGGGGTTGCTGTGGGTCCATGCTTGAGATCCCTAGGGAATTTAGAAAGTTGTAATTTTGCCTTCCAAAGTCGTACAAATTCCGTTTTGGTATGTCTAGTTTAGTTAAAAAGAGTTCTAACGAATGGTTGCAGTTTGGAGGGGACAAACACCTCAGAAATGTACTTTCTGTTACTTAAGATAAAAAGTTGTCCGCAGGATTTTGGAGAGCCGTGCAGCTGCATTCCAGTGAAGGGTCCTGTTTTTCTCCAGGTCAAAGGAGAGGGGTGCAGCCTCTTGATTCAGCTGTAAATCCGACTGAGTCTGGGGTTGGGGTATTAAGCCGACAGCTTTATGCCACAATCCCAGACTTGATGGAGCCAAAAGGCCCTTAACTTTTGGGTAAACACTCTACCGGAGGTAGAGTTTCAGCCAGTGTTTGCTACAGGGGCTTCAGTCAGACAGGACAAAATAGCTTCTGAACGAGGTACACAAGACAGTTAGCCCTATGGACCCAGTTAATAACAATGATAAAGCAACAACAAAAACAACAATACTACTACTTGTCACGCATTTGCTAGTATCATGGGATGATATGGACTTCATTACCCAGAATTCTCAGGGGGATCACATGACTGGGCTACTTCCCTCTGACTCGGAGAATGCGACGGTCGACAATACCCACAATCCTCAGAGGGATCACATGACGTCTGACAATATCTCGCACTCCTATCAGCGCTCTTGTTCTCCAGAATACTAACTATTTGCACCTGTTCTTTAGTGATCAGCACTAGATAGTTTACAAGCCTGGGCTTTAGTGAAGTTCAGTGCGAGGTATTGCTTCTTTTCGAACTTCCTGAGCGTTATTATCTGATCTCTTGTCTGCTGTGTATTTGACCCTTTGCTTTGTTTTTCTTGACTCTGCCTTTTTGCCTAACCCCTTTTGGATACTGTTGCCTGTGATTTTGGTGTTCTGTGTTTTTGACCTTTTGGACTGTTTTTCGACTTGCCCCTTGGTTTTGTTTCACACAGTGATATGTTCATTGTTGTGTTTTGTATCAGCTTTTTGACCCATGCTTGTTTTTTGACTCCGCTTTTGCCTAACTCCATTAAAACATCTTTCGCCTTTCTACACCGCGAGCGTCTGAATTCTGTTGCAGTGTCACACTACAACTACTACTACTACTACTACTAATAATAATAATAATAATAATGCAGCAATTAATAAAGATTAATGCCAGATAAACACAAAAAACAACAATAGCAAACAATGTGAAATAAACCAAATTGAATTAAAGTAAGGTAAGGTCTAAAAGATATAAAAACGTATCTCAGTAGGTCAAATGAAATCAGAACTATTAAATTGCCTTAATGAAAAACAGAAGTAGGATTAATTATTACATCATGAAAGGACAGCATACAACAGTGATAAACTTATCTGTCTAGAGTTTACACCTTATTAAATTCTAGAAGTTTTACATATTTACACTTTGATGGTTCCTGGGTTGGGATTGGAGGCTTGACCATTAGCATCAGTCATTGGTGGTCTTCTCTGGGGATTGCAGACAAAAACCAGTGCACCAGATCTTAACATGCGTTGTTTAGTCTTCTGACGAGAAAGGTAATGACTGAGTCCTTGGTCTGGAGATAAGGCAGGTCCTCTCCTCCATGACAGCAGTAGATCTTGTGGTTTCATGGTCTGGGTCCCTTCAGGAGAAGCTGCAGATGCTCTAATTCTATAATCCAGAAGTGGCCAGAAGGCATGGTCTGTAGTTCTTACAGTCTGTAATAATATGTGATCATTTCACAATAAAGGACTAAAAAGGATTTTTTTTCAATTGTGAATCATCGTCTGCACTGCAATTTAATCCAGGACTAGACTGATTTTCTATAGTAAATCAGCTGTAGATCAGAGCTCTAATCACATCTTCAGGAGAGAGTGCCAAATACTTAAAAGAAAAGCTTTATTTACAGATTTCCCCACAACCTCCATTCGGCTTAAAATACACCTAAGAAACCTCCCCACAGAAACTCTCAGGTAGTAAACTGTCACTGGGGTGGTATCCTCAAGGGTACACCTTCAGTACTTTAAATTTGGGAGCATAACTGTAACAGAATCCATTTTAATCCATTTTCTTTAAATTGCATGGATTCTATACACCTTGTCTTGACTCCAAGTTGTTTATTTTATTGTTCAGTTTCAAATATGTTCCTTTCCCTTAAGAAAACTTTCTTGTAGTCCTCTGCTTCCCTCTAGTGGTGCTTTGTTAAATTACAGTCTTCATCCTCCTGCTGTTGAAGCTCTCAGTTCTTCTCCTGTTCCTCTGTATGAGCCCCTCCTACAGAGAACCAGCTGGCAGTTGTTGTGAGCTGCACTGACATCACGGACAAAATAAGGCATTTGAGGAAAAAAGAATCCAGTTAATCCACAGTCAGCTTGTGACCGAACTCCATTAGGAGACACGAAGTCACTGGGTAGGTTGTGACTGAATGGTGAAAGAGATGAGTTTGTAGGTGGGAAGATGTGATGACTCCAGGTAGTTCAGTTCAATTGGTCAGTGACTATTTACACACAAAAGACAAACTGGGTACCACTTTATATTGTGTCTCAAATAATGGTGTAGTTACATGTGAACAACATATGCAACAACAATGTAACTACTAATGATTTAGTCATTGTTACAGATGGACACCTTATGTTATTACACATGTGTATTAACTTCAGTATTGCCTCATGTAATTACACAAGTGTATCTTAAGAGTTGTAACAGCCTATTCTCTCTCATGTGATTACACAGGAATAATAACATAATTGTAATTATGTTTGTAATTAGACTGGAACAGCAGTTTCTTAAAAAGTTTTTTTTCTTTTTTTTTTCCCCAGCAGTGAAAAGAAGTATGTAATAATTTACATTAAGGCATTACTTACACTGTATATGTCAGCTTTCCTAACATTTAGCCAGCATTTATGTTGCCAGTGCTGTGACACTGTTACCAGTTTCAGCTGTAAACCATTCTGTAATGTGACAGTAGAGCATTACATTTCCCCCAAAGCAATGTCTGTATTACCACTCCATTATTACACAGTACCTACATAACAACTAGACAGGAACTGTCCACTTATTTTAAAATGTAACTTTAACACTGCACTACAGGAACGTTCCTGTGTAGAAGATACGCTTGTGTAATTACATAGGCTGTACTTCTGTAATCCATCTGCAACACTGAATAAGTCACCAGTAGTTACATGTGTTATTTATGTGTAACTACACAGTTATTAAAGACACTTTACATAAAGTGGGACCAAAAACTGTACAGACGAAAGTAAGTGGTAGTTTAGAAGTGTTATCCTGACTCTACAGCAGTGCAGGGTAAGTATATTTAGTTTTAGGCCACAAGGCTGTGGAACAACAATTTGAGTTAGCTCTACTCACATTGTCCCGCAGCTTTCTCACAGCCTGAGGTGAGCTAACATGGGACATTACTACACTTTACAGTATAATTTTTCCTTGAGTCAATGCACTCAGTCTACTTTACCGAGAGAGTTTCGCTGATTGCTTAAGAAGAGGCTGCATTTAACTGCCCCAAACCAGGGGGTGGCGCCAGATCCATTCAATATTCTTCGCACCCCTATCTGCAGAAACATGCTTAGTACAGCTCATTTAATATATAATAATATAATAATAATATATTTAATACCCAAAACACTCTACAGCTACTTAAATACTGGAGCAACATCTCAGAATACATTATATCCATTGAAACACAAACACTAGAGTTCGTACAACAGCAATACTTTATCAAACACAGCACTGTCATGTTAGAAAAGCTAATAGCTTTGCATTAAGGCAGATACTCGTTTATGTAAATCTATGAAGCATTAAAGAGTTTTTTGTTCTGTAGTTTTGTTGTGTTTATGTTTATAGCTCTTTGGCATATCATGTAAACAAAACTGCAAAACTGGGACAGGACAGAAGTGTTTAAATTAATGTAGTGAAGTTAAATTAATGTAATGAAGGTTGATTTAATGTAAAACATTAATGGTGTTCCTCTAAAACTTTGCACTGTTTTGTTATTTTCAAACTTTGAATTGAATAAAAGCAGTCAAATATCTTGTTACCACATGAAAATATTTTAGGTTCAACTGCTGAAAAACTCAAATACCTCATAAAACATTACACAACAGACCTGTTTATCTTTATTGTACAGGAACAAATGAAGAAAAATAAATTAAAAAGTCCAGCACTTTATATTATCCAGCACAGAAATGTGAGTGTAAATGCTTTCTTTACCTGCTCTGCGTTATTTGGTCACATGTTCTCATCACACCTAATGTCCTCTCTTGCTTATATACATAAACATAATTACTCACTTATTATGTACTGGGTCCATAATGGACCATCCATTGTGAACAAAAATCTCCAGAAGTGACCCCATTTTTATAGATAGTCAACGCCTGGTAGAACTTCAGTTGAGATGGGAATCAGCTGTGATTGGCCATTACATTATAATTTTCTCTTTAATTATCATTACTATTAATATTAGTAGTAGTGTAATTGTTAGTTGTTCAGTATACAGTTTGTGTGATTTAGTGAACTGATATGCAGTTTATATTCATGTTCAGTTCCTCTGCACCACCTCTTCACCTCCTACAGTGAACAAGCTGGGAGTTATTGAAGCTGCACTGACAGATCAGTTTCAGACATGTGCAGTTTCTAAATGAGAACTGTTTTTGTAGGATTTGTAGAGCCTGTGAAATCTAATCTATCAGTATTTCCCTCTCCCACCCCAAACCCACACACATTTCCCCTTCTTATTCTATCATAAACACATCTAAGATCCCTTTCTCCTCAATGTCTCACTCACTAATACAGTGCATCTGCCCTAAAACATACTGTTCAGTTATTTTAAGCCCAATATTAGGTCAGAAGAACTTGTGTTGATCTGTTTTTATATACTAATTTTATGACATTGTGTACTGTTTCTGTAAAAAAAACAGTTGTCCCACACTAAACGAAATTGAGTACGATAAGAAAACAACTAGATCTCAGAAACTACAATGTCAGTCAATATAGATATACACATACTGTATATTCCTCAATAATATTACTGGGAATAAGCCCTTTTTTTCAGAAAGTTCAAATTTGATCATGTATAAAAGTATGAAAATTACATTTAAAGTGGATGCTGTTAGATGATCATCCAAGCTGTACCTGTACAAAATTTCACCACATTGAACCAAGCAGTGAGAGTCCTGTGGCAATTCGAATCATGCTTAACACAGCCGTTGCCGTGAATAGGCTAAACTATTCTGCATTACAGCTTTCTCTAAGAAGAAAACTCTTCACACCCCCCCTTCACACGGCGGTTAAAAAAGTTTAAAGTATGTATGTAGGTTGAATAAAACTAGTTAATATACATGTTACCAATGATTTATTTAGGTTGAATTGAAAGTCCATTTTTTTTAAAGAATCAGAATCAGAATCAGAATCAAGCTTTATTGGCCAGGTTTGCTTACACATGCAAGGAACTTGGTTTTGGTTACAGGAGCTCACAGAGCACTTTATCTGACAGACATTTACATGTAGCAAATAAAATAACATAACCTAACATAACATAACATACATTGTAAAAAGTGTCTCATCAGATCTACTTAAAAATGACTTCATGTGGTAACAAGTAAAAGAATCGTTCATTCAAAGTATTTATTTAGGTTGAATAAAAATAGTTAATTTACTTGTTACCACATGAAGTCATTTTTAAAGTAGATCTGATGAGACACTTTTTACATTGTAACATAACATAAAATTAAATAAAACATTCCTACCATCACTCACTCATACACACACACACACACACACACACACACACACCTGTAAACCTTACATTGTGCAAAGTATGTGTCTTATATTAAAGTGCTTTACATTAAAGCGCTATATTTACAGCTATAAAACACCACAGAAATAATAAATCTCAAAATAAATTCATTCCCAAAGTAACAAATATTCACTTGCTTATTACGTGCTGAGCCCATAATGGACCGGTCATTGGAAGTATTTGCAAACTGAGCCACAGGTACACACAGTTCTGTTAAAGTCTGAGAATCAAAGAATTCTAGACATTGTGGTCAATGAATGAATTCTGTATTCAAACCAGACTGGCCTCAGGGACAACACTGTTCATGGTTGGTCCAAACAGAGCACTGATCTGCTAACTGTGTTAGCGTTCTTAAAATGTGTGGTAGTACTAGTAAAAAACTCCAAAGGGTTTATTTAACTCAAACATTTTTAATGAATATTGCAGATTTTTAGTTTAGATGAACAAAATCTGTATTTTACATGAATTCAAACCTCAAAGATACTTCAAATCAACGTCTGTTTTTCACTTCTTACAGTGTTGTACATAATAATCAGCCAAACAACAAACTAATTACAGTATACAGCAAATCTACAGCACGACTATCTGATCGCTACTTCATAGATTACACTCAAAAAAATGACTATTTGAATTTACTTAATTTTTTTTGTCAAAGTGTTGCACGAAATTAAATTATCTACATTCTGAGATATAATTTGAGTAACATTTACTTATTACCTATACGTAATGTCAACTTAACTATATTTTGCAGGATTTACTTCAATAATGTAATTTTAACTAAAATTAATCATGTTATTTCTACTTAAGCAAATTATGTAGATTGTTATAAATAACTTTTTTTTGTTAAAACAACTCAAATTTGATGCCTTTCTGATGACATTTACTCATTGCTTGTAAGTTTTGTCAGCTTAATTATATTTTGTAAAATTTCCTTGAAGTGTAATTTTAACTAAATTTAATCATGTTCATGCTGTTTCATTAAATTATGTAGATTATTCCAAATAGTTACTCATTGTTTATTAGATACAACAGCTTAATTATATCACAGAGCATTTATTAATGTACATTTTTAAATGTTAATTTTCACAAATTAAACTTCAGCTACACTTATTAATGTTCCATCTATTTAAACACATGGTCAAGGCAATGACTATCATGACAATAAAAAATTACAGTGACTTTATTAAGGTATATCAAATGCACATGCATATTAGGATACACTAAAATACACATTTGCTTTACCACCATAGAAAAACACTGAATATTAAGTAATAAAACAAGACTGTAGACAAAGTACAGCAGTAAAAAATGGACTAAATACTTCTGTAAAAGTGCCCAGCTATCAATACATTATTGCTTGTCTTGCAGGCAACACAAGCTAAAATGCAACTTTACATACAACAACAAGCTTCAAACAGAACACTGCAATTATAAACACATTCACCTAAATGTGTGTGCCTTTAATCACAATTAATTAAGTCTTCAGTAATGGCTCAGAATTTGTGAAACAATGAAGTCACATTCAGTAATTATGTAATGATAACACCAACCTTAAGTGCAACTTTACAACAGCAGATATTTAAAATAGAACAGCACAATAACACAGTATTAACATTATATGACTTCATACAATATCCAGTTGTCTTCAATGATCAAAATAATGCCCCAGAAATAATGCCTACAGAGTACAGCCTTCTTGTCAAAGCACTGACTAGTTAGCACAACCTTATTTTGTTTGTCAGAATATGCAAATTTGAGGTGAAAGTTTATAGAGCCCAAATTGTTCAAAAGGCTACTTTGTACAGCTGTAACAAAAAAGACTCTAAAATTTAACTGCATGCTGTTTTAAGACAAATTGTTCTTAAACATGACCAGGATCTTAACATGTTGTATAGAAAATCATTGAAATGTCATTGAATGTGACTTAAGCGTGGTTCAAAAGTCCATTGCTTTTCAATCAAAGCAGAAGCTCGTGTGAAAAGTTCCATATATTTCCAGAATGGACAGCCTACTTTGACTATCCCAAGATTTTGTTGTATAAGCCAAGAATATAAGGGGAGAGCTTTGCACCACCTTTGGCGTGAGGAATGTACAAATTCATAGCAGCATTTCCACCCATTGTGGTGAGCCATATTCAGTGCATAGATTACTCCAAGCATTACTGCAGTCTGGTGCAACTGATTTGACGTTTCCTCTAATAACAACGTTTCCATCAGCGTCAGCGTCTTCATATTCTCCAAGAGCTCCACCATCTTCTGATGACATAAATGCCCATTTCAGTGCTGTGCTGGTCTCTCAATATGTCTTCACCATGAATGTCCTACAAATTAAATCTTGTTATTAATACTTGTACTCTTGCTCCATAAAGAGTAAGTTCAGTTTATTTCTCTTTTGAGCTCTTCTAAATCAAATCAAATCAAATCAAATCAGATTTATTGTCACATCACAAGAGTACAGGGACACAGGTGAGTGAAAAACTTGAGTGCGAGTTCCACAAATTATGCAGAGAACAGTATTTACAACATAGATAAACAAAACTATAGATAGGATAGAAGAATAGATAAAACCAATTTAACTAAAATATATATATATATATATATATATATATATATATATATATATATATATAATCTTACACAATAACTAAATACCTCCAGGCACCTCTGACAGTTTTTTTTTAATATCTAATACTTATTTTATGATGAATCTAAATAAAATCAGCCCCCATCTCCACAAAACTTCATTCAATGGTAAAATACACATTACAAAATGGATAGTTCTAGTGCACCCTTCTCACACTAGCACCTACAATCTATACTAACACACCAACGCCTCGATTCGATTTGGATTTACCGGGCAGCTTAACAGTGGAAGTAAAATGGTGTGAAGAGATGAACAGAAATCATGAGGAAATGGTAAGACGAGAGACTACTTGCAGTTTCTTGAAATAGTGATGAATGGCAAAGTGAATGTGAGAGTTTCAGCTCTTTATGTTTGAGAAGTGCCATACAACACATTACTATAAACATGCATACTACATTATGTTGCAGAGTAACTGTTTATTGAAACACAGTCCCTCTCGTGTTCCATTGCCTTAATATACACTCTGTACACACACCTCAACTGATAGAAAAAAATGATCTCGTAATGAAAATGTATTCCTAAAAGTCACATCTAGTTTTTAAATGTGGCTGAAGCACAAAAAAGCCAGTTAACTGACATGTTTTTGTTTGTTTAAGAATGCCTTTTCAAATAAGAGTGTTGATAAATTCACTACAAAATACTTTTTTTCGTATTAACCAAGGATTGTGAGTACCATGTGCATAATGTGTATTTTACTGTTAAATAGAGCTATACAGATGGGAGGGGCTGATTTTATAAGGCAAATGTTATAAGCAATTGATATGAGAACCTGGAAGACACACACCAAGTATTTAAAAACTCAAATATGAAATAAGATGAATTTATGCGTTATTTGGTCACATGTTCTCATCACACCTAATGTCTGCAGTGCTGAGAATGATCCACCACCCAAATAGTACCTGCTCTATGTGGGTCCATGGGGGTCCTGACCACTGAAGAACAGGGTAAAAGGGGGCTAACAAAGTATGCAGAGAAACAGATGGACTACAGTCTGTAACTGTAGAACTACAAAGTGCACCTATATAGTAAGTGGAGCTGATAAAATGGACAATGAGCATAGAAACAAGAAGGTGGTCATACTCTTATATCTGATGGGTGTATGTGGAAATTTTAAAAGTAGAATGCCACTTTAAGGTCAGGTTAGTGTCCTCACCAAGGAAGCAATGTTGTTAGTGAGTTCACATGCTTTTTTTGCCTTCATCAGAACGTTGAAAGTACAGCTGGGTGATCAGAAAATGTGGAATAAGAAGAAGCCACTGGCCATTAAGAGTAGTGATATCCTGAGCTCTTTAAATGAGCCCATTTTGTTGCTGAAGCTTCCAAAGCCTGAGAAAGACATCAAGCCTGCTCTGCTGCCTTCTGGAGACTGCATGACTCCACATGAGGGAGATGAACTGCAGGTTTCTGGCTATAGTTTCATCAAAACTGAAGGAGGTGAGTAGTAGTTGCCTAACAGTTGTAGCAGCAGTGGTAATAAATATTGTAGCAATAAATAAAGTAATAATATTGTAGTGTCGGCAGAAGAAGAAACTCAGAGGAGACCATGATTCTGCTGGAAGAAGTGCACTCCGGCAGAAAGGGGCACATACAGAACACCAGCTACACACTAGCTACACACTTCACTTCAACAGTGACCCAAATCCCACAGCCTCAATGCAACTAACATGTATACACAACTTCAGCTAACAGACAACATAAACAACATAAAGGGTCCCTTTGTCAGAGGGTGTGTGCTACACATGGGCCTTGGTTTGTGGCCATCTGCCTTGCCACATCTCAGTAGCACCAGCCAGTAGCAGGGTGCTACAACATTGCTGATGTCGCAAGAAAACCTTGTATCTCCATTTTTGATGCTTTCAGTTTTTGACATAATTTGAAAATACCTGTTGCTTTTGACATTGTGTGTAAATTTCATGATGACTGGACCCAAAATGACTTGGAAAAAAGTCTGGTTCTATAGTTTTACATTAAAACTAAAGTATGTTTTTTCCTTCTCCTGTAAAGTTAAAGTTACAATTTTGGAGGTTCAAGGTTTTGGGGGTAGTTGTGGGCTGGAGGTTAGGGAACCAGGCTTGTGACCAGAAGATCACCGGCTCGATCCCCTGAGACGACAGTACGTGACTGAGGTGCCCTTGAGCAAGGCACCCAACACCAACTGCTCCCCGGGCGCTGTGGATAGGGCTGCCCACCTAAGTGTGCTCACTGCCCCCTAGTGTATGTGTTTATTAGTGTGTATGTGGTGTTTCACTGCACAGATGGGTTAAATGCGGAGGTGAAATTTCCCCATTGTGGGACTAATAAGGGTCACTTAATCTTAATCTACTTTCCACAACAGTGATATGTTAGTTGTAGCAATATTTTAGCAAGAGTATCATGCTAAGAGTAGCAGTCTAACAGTAGTAGGAACAGATGTAGTTAAAACAGTTTCCTCATATGGAAATGCATCATTAGACCAATGGCCTGATTGGGTTTGCAAACTTTGGGCATCCTGAGGCAAAAGTTCCATTATTACACAGCCTCCCTGCTGCTTTTCTTGCCTGGGTCCTACACAATCTAGCTGATGAAATGAACGTTCCACACTGTAATTGTTTCCATAACCATTATTTACACAAATTCACCCATTCTAAAGAAGCACATAGAAGCTACTTGAGAACTAATAGCCCCCCCTTGTGGAGAATCTTCAGGATGCTAAACTTAAGTAAGTGTGAGTTATGATCCAGGTGGCTGAGTTGCTTTCCATATAAACCAAAAAGGGGGACCTTTATATTAAGTGTCTCTGAGAACTCTGTATTTAACAATACATTCTACAACAGTGTGACTACTGGTGTGTTCACTGTTACAAAGTAGCTTACATAAATACACATTTTTCTCATGCAAGTACACAAGTAACAGTGTATTTTCTCTTATGTAATTACACATGGGTAACAGGGTAAGGGTAATTACATTTGTATGAACTATTATTGGTGTTATAGATGATATTGGTAATAGTTTTGATTAGTTCACCACAAATCATGCATATTTTAAAACTACTATTTAAAGTTTACACACATTCCCACCAGACATGACACTGATTGCTAAAGATGAAATTCAAAGAAGAAAAATCTGAAATTTGCTAATTTTATGATCAGATAAGGGCCAATGACATTAAACTCCTGTTGCGCTATTTCAAAATACATTTTACTTTAAATTTATAAAATGTTATTTACCATTTAACTACATTTGAAATGGTTCATTCTGTGAAAAATACTGTTCATTTAGCTATTTTATTTTTTTACTGTTTCTAATTCCTGGTCATTTTCTTGTTTTAATGAAAACAGAAAATTTTTTTAAGACTAGCTGTATCCAAACCTTTGACTGGTACATGATGGGACAATTAATAATGAACTGTTTATTTTAGATGTGAACACAAACCTGATGTGCTTGGATGTTAAAGTCAGTAAGTGCACAGACCTGCCCGAAACTGACTCTGCGAAGTATAAAAGAGTCTTCTGTGGGAAAAAAAGTGAGGATCCAGATGTTTCCAACACTATGTTTGGTTCATGATGCCAGTAAAATTACACTTTTCCAGAAGTGACATTTTTCAATAAAGCATATAAATAGTGCATTAGTTGTGAATAGTATATTGTTGAGTGTAGGGATGCATCGCTACCGATACTGGTATCAGCTATTGGCCTGATATTGTGCTCATCATGCTTGACCTCATAAAAATGCACGAATGCAGAGAGAGGATTATGGGTCGCTTTTTGTATGTCAAATTTTGACAGGTGGAAGCCACGCCCCCTGTTACCTGTGACCCCCAGAGATCACCCGGGAGGTCACATACAAAACCACCTTAGATCTTCGCCCCCAGAGGTCACCCCGGAGGTCACATAACTCCCTATCCCAAACACCACCTTTGACCTTCCGCGCCCCTGGAGGTCACCCCTTCCGTCCCCTTGGGTCACCCTTCACCTATTGATCCGCTTCCCATAACTCCCATTAGGCATCTGGTTTAGACATCTTTTTTTGAACAGGAAACCTGATCAGGAAACTTCTGCCCCCCCAACACCCCACCAATTCCACCCACCAACAACCCCCCCACCCAACACACACACACACACACACACACACACACACACACACACACACACACACCCCTGTAACACCAGCCTTTAGCCATCTGTCTTTGAACAGATAATAGATAATACCTTACCCATCCTATTTCACCCGTATTATTTTCAGCCATTTTGACATACTATGACGCTAACATCGATTTCCTGCAAAATTTTAAAAGATGTCAACCAATCAGACATTTGTTTTAATATGTAAGATCAAACTCCTCCCTTCTATCCATGACACTGTGAGCAAAAGTATTTAAGAGTTAGTGTTTCAAGAGATGCATATGCAGCTAAGAAGCTAAGAAGCCATGGCGAATGCCCCGGATGCCCCTAAAATGCCGGCGACAGCTTTGTCTAGATTCACTTTGTGACTCAATGAGTCAGACAAATTTCACGTGTGGCGACTATCGAACGGGAGCTACTTTGGATTTGTTTTTGATGAACAAAATCACAGCATTACCCTCTTCAGCAGTCTGACAGAGAGTTTCACGGATACCACGGGAAAATTCATTCTGCATTGGAACGATTGGAGCAGTTTCAAGAAACACTGCGGTGAATTATACTCTTACATGATGTACAGATATATGAAGTGTGAAGCTAATTACAAGATACTCATACTACTCTGGAAACCTTCTGGGCATCCATTTTTACACACTTTTGCTCTCCATACCAAAAAGAATGCTGACGGTACGTGCGACATGTCTATATAAATGGTTCAGGAACTCTTAAACATGTACTCTTATGTTCCGAACACGGATAACTCTTCTACAGGATCGACTCAACCGAAAGCATCTGATGAATTTGACAGGTGCATAAGCACGACCGTGCTTTCCATCATCCGTGCTGTGACCAGTGATCTGCTGGAAAGAATCATTGAAAGAGATATGAGAGAAAACTGCTAAGGATGCACCATTGACCACCCTAGTCAGCATCAGCATATATGTTTGTATGATCCTGAAGACTACTATCTACACATCAATGCTAAAAGATTGTTGACAAATCTGTATAAACCTTGGCTAAAATACACCTTAGCCAGAGCTCTAAAGTTGTGCGGAATCTCAGCCGTCTCTGGAAAAAATCCAAGCCATTGCTGAAATGATCGTGTGCGATTTGTGAGATGAAACTCACATCAAGGCAGCTCTGAAAGAGATCAAAGACAAAACTGCACAGGTTTACAGCGAAGAAGTGAACGAAGATATTGTCGACTACTGGAATTTTCACAGCTCTCTGGATCTGACTGAACCATCATGGGTAACATCAGCACCACCGTCTCTAACCTCTCCAAGAAGCGTCTGAAGGTGCGGGTTACTCTGCTCTGCAAAGTAATTGAAATGAAAGTTAATGATGAAAATAGTTTTTCAAGTCAGTTATACGTAGACCTACACACTAGAAGTTTTAAAACTAGAAGAGAAAATGGAGTTTGTACGACATTCAAACATGAATTGGAAGATCTGATCTCTGTTGCTATAAATAACTCATATCCATTACATGAATGTATGTATTATGTTTTATATCACGTTTGAATTATCAGCTGAATGTAAATTCAGTCATTTTTTATGCATCTTAACCTATGTATTATCCCAAAACTTGCGAAACTCATCGTGTTGACAGGTGACTAGGAGGTATCTCTCACAGTAGTGCAATATCTCCATACTTGGTACTTGTTGGTGGAGTGGGAAAGCCTTGTTTTCGTTTGTTACAATGATGGAACAAATAAAGAATTTTATACCTGTCAAATCAGTCAATGGTATTACAAAGGTATAGAACAACTCGTTCAGGAAATGAATAGTTGTAAAAAATTTAGCTATTGAATTAAAAATAGATTATAATGTTAAGATCAACAAAATACGTATGGTAACTGACAAATCTTATTCACTGAGTGCTCAGGGAAATTTATCACGTATGCTCGGTCTGGAGCAAAACAAGGAACTCACACGTCATGAACCTGAGGCTCCCTATCTGGCCGACATTCATGCAGGATTTTACACCATGTTTGTGTACACAGATATTATTCATTATCAAAGGGTTGGGAACAGTTGTGCTTTTGTTGAGATGCATTCTTATAACTGGTGAGAATAACAAAATCATCACATTAACCTATGACAAGCCGCACTATGTACCTGTGAGTAAGAGTCTTATTAGCGATATAGTCATTGAAGTCAAATCCGACCAGGATCAGCATATACCTTTTCTGTACGGAAAATCTGTTTGGAAAATTAAACTTATGTTGAAATACTGCCACTTTCAGCCATGACTGATAACAGTCCCTTGGAGTTTTATGTGGCCGACAACGGTGAAGATCACCTAGACCTGAACAACACCTTTTTACATCTAAGGTGTAAAATCACAATCCCTGACAGATCCAATATAGCTAATGATGCTAAGGTCGGGGTTGCAAACTATCCTATAGCATCTCTATTTTCACAAGTAGACGTTATGCTCAGGGACCGTCTCAGTCACACGTAGTAACGTGTAACACGTATGCATATATCTATTATCGAGATCATTTCTAATTTTGCGAGGGAATCGTTAGACATGCAATTTTCAGCCGGATTGTTTTACAAAGACACGGCCAGTCAGATGGACGTGACGGATCCTCAAGGTCGCAACAGCGGATTCAAGTCCAGGGCCCTTTTCAGCGCAGAAAGCAAAACCTTTGAATTGATGGGGCACATTCACTCTGATATATTTTTTCAGGATAAACTTTTACTGAACGGAGTTGATTTGAAAATTAAAATGGTTCGAAGTAAAGATGAGTTTTGTCTAATGAAACAAGGAGCCAGGGATTACATTCTTAAATTACTCATGGCATCTCTGTTTGTGAAAAAAGTAACCGTGTCTCCGGCCGTAAGGTTGGCTCACGCGCAGGCGCTGCTCAATGCCACTGCTAAATACCTGATCGAAAGAGTATGTATGAAGACCTTCAGTCTCCCGACGGGCGGCCGTATATGCACCCAAGAGAACCTGTTCCTTGGCCCACTTCCTAAAACATTCATTTTTGGGATGGTTGACAATGACGCTTTCAGCAGAGCATACAATAAAAACCCTTTTTGTTTTAAACATTATGATACAGAATTTATAGCTCTCTATGTAGACAGAACACAATATCCTGCAAAACTATTTCAACCTAATTTTCAATCCGGTAACGTGGTCCGTGAATATGATTCATTAATTTTGGCTTCAAAAAAACTTAAAGATCAGGGTTTGGCAATAAACAGACAAGAGTACACACAAGGCTACACTCTGTTCGCTTTTAACCTGCGGACAACATCTATCGTTAATAAAATTGATTTGAAACCCTCTTCCGAGAACTAAAATCTAATTGTATATGCCAGTTTTGATTCAATTCTGGAGATCAACAATCGTCGAAATGTTCTCATAGATTATCAGTAATCATGGACACCAGAGAACTTACAGAGTTGATGAGAAGTTGTCCTCCTCTAAAAAGGGTTTTTCACAGTGTCTTGGCCTGCGATGACTTACCCAAGAACAGGCTGGCACAGTTTCCTGCTCTATACATCGTAAACTCTCAAAAGAGTCACATGCCAGGGTAACACTGCCTGGTGTTATGTCTCAACGATCAAACATCTGGAGAATTTTTTGATTCCTACAGAAACCCACCGGACTTTGATCTCTTTCCTAAATCTATTTATTCATTTTTAAAAAAGAACTGTCTTGAAATAAAACATAACTCAAGTTCAAAGGTTTGAATCAGTTTGCTGCGGACAACATTGCGTATTCTTTTTATGTCACAGAGCTAAAGGATATTCTTTTAATCAAATTATGTCTATGTACACCGATGACTTGAAAAGAAACTATGACATGGTTGTGTCTTTTACCCAAAAAATGTATCCTAGCGTAAATAAAATGCGTGCCATGAACTGTATTCAATGTGCTAACTCTGGTGAAAAATTTAGATTGTACTTGTAATACATTTTAAAATAAGTCACCCCGGTTGCCGTCTTATTTTCAGGTTCAACAGGTAGGGATAGGATTAGTTTAGCCATTTCCTCATCTCCTTGTTTGACTATGTTTAAAAACTTTTGTAGGGCTGATGCATAAAATGTGGCCTTTTCATAAGGAATCAAGTCAGACCTGGTCAAAATATGATGCATCGTTTCATCTAAATCATTTTCCACCGTGTTTCTAACATTTTCTTTACCGCTCGTCATGGTTTTTAGCTTATCGAGTTGGTGTTGAGGTACCAAATACATCTTTTCAGTGGTTTCCATGCTATCTCTGATAGGATGCTATTAAACTGCTGATGAAGGGAACCGCCACACTCAGTAAAGGCAGAAGAAATCCTCCGTATTGATTAACGGCTGTTCTTTTAGACTCTAAAGTCGTTCTTTTATTGGCAAAAAGCTTGATAATTTTTTTCTGTCTTTTCAACTGACGGAAAAGGAATGTTTCCTCTCAGCAGATTTAGGGCTATTTTGCAGATAGCTGGTATGAGATCGGTGGGAGCTTTACGTAATATAACCTTTCTTTCTCCCGGTGAAACCAGATATAGAGATCTCAAAGCCTGAAAATTTCTCTTTAGTCAAACAGACATTATTGTCTTTTTATTTCTTTCTTTCTTTCTTTATTTATTTTTTCAGTATTTTAAAGCTTTTATTTTTTTTGGTACATACACGGCAGGATTCTCCCAGGACAACAGTCCTGACCTGAGACGAAATTTTTCTGGCATTGTTGCTTTCAAGTCTACAAATAAATATCCGTAAGGTCTAGCGGTAGCATCTTGGTAACATTCTAAAAAGTACTTGTTGTTGCCCGGGTACATTTGACATGCCAGTATGCTGATCTGTAGCTTGTCTCTAGGATTTTTAAAAAGTTCCATGTAGTTTTTGTTTAAATTGATGGTTCTGCTACTTCTCCCTTGGAAAAACAGATTTTGAACCAAATAGATGCTCAGGTTTCTATGGTGAGTATATTTTGTAAAGGCTTTTTCTACTTCCTTGTTCTTGCTGGCTGTTTCCATCAAATCATCAATCACCAATAAGTTTGTTTTGTGGGGAGGAAATAGTTCATCATCACACAAAGAGTCGGGTATACCTTGAACAAAGCAGATGTTTATTTTGTTCAACAGCTCATCATAGAGAAGCTGCCAGCACATATAGCATCATACAGTTTGTTCTGGGATTTTTGACATAGAATACATACAATTTACAGTAACAATTTGATAAAAAAAGATTTTCCACTATTGCTAGGTCCACATACAATACATGAAAATGGCACTTGAAGCCTACTATCAAACCCTTTAGGCACAACCATTTTAAAATGAATTAAATCAATCAATAACCGTAAGGTAAAGTTGTAAAATCTGGTAATAGAGTAAACAACTCTGAATCTTTTCATCTGTGCTTTGTTTTTCAAGTGAAAGCCTCTTTTATTTCTAACAATTTGATTGTGGGTGGTGATTATTTCTCTGGTGTGATTAGGGTTTTTCACACACTCATCAACCAGTTCTGTCAAGGATTTCAAGTTCACAATTTCAGTGTTAGTGTAGTTTAAAGTAATACCTTTGACTTTCATCGTGGTCTTACCTTTAAGAGTGCGATAACCGTTGCTTTTTGGACCTCCGCTGACAAATTCTTCTATTTGATCATCTGTGTCCAGTTTGCTTGTAAGACCACCTAAGTAATCACCCAAAGACGGCATCCAATCACCTTTTTTACTTTTGAAAATGATGCTGTCAGTATCTGTGTACAAGTACCGCTGTTGCAGTCCATCTATCAAGTTGTACAGTTCAAGTCTAGCATAGGCTGTAGTGAAGATGCCGATAAAAACATTAGCTTTACCTGGTTTGAGACGCATATCATCCGTGTATTGCCACTGCATGATTGCCACCTCATCATTCAGAAAAGAGAAAATGACTCACATTATACATATCTGAGAACAAACTGCAAAAACTCGTTAGGGTCTTTGATCAGTGAATTGTTTGACCTGTCGGGTCTCTGACACATCTTACCCCACAAAGAATTCAAAGTCAGTTTAGCCACAGATCTCTTCGCAGGATTAACGACTATGCGAGATTCGTCCAGCTTGATCCCCTCATTCTCCTCATACTTTTGAATGTACTCTTTTTTACTAGACTCATTAACTACCCAGGAGGGGTACCCTGAGCTCTGCTGTTTTGTCTTCAGAAACATTTTGATGTAATCTGCAAACAACTCATCTGACTGGTTAGGAAAATGCCAGATTTCAAACACCTTCATCACTCCGTAATCCTTCTCGAGGGTTTTCATCACCTCCACACTATGCCAGGGACTGATGATAAATGGCCCCAAAGGTTTGTGAAGACTTACGTATTGGATGCCATAAGTTTGAAGGGTAGCATTTATCACAACCGTGATAAAAACAACCAAAAACTCAAAAGCTTTTTGAATACTACCATCTTCAAAGTAACCATCCACAAAGTAGTTTCCAAACTTGACTTCACCTTCAGTGACAGCGTGTCAAATGGGAATTTTATCTCTGTCAGAGAGGTACTCGAGCCACTGGATAGAGGTTGTGGAGTGTGATTTCTGTCTGTCGATGTAATTATCTAAAGGCGGAATAGCTAAAATGTTTTCAGGCAGGAAGTTGGTTCTGAAGATTTTCAAACAGATGCTGGCGATTGTGATACATTTGAACGGATCAACCCCCGTGCTGTTCAGTACCTCACTCCTGAAAGCACAGCACCCCATTCTCAGAATGCGAACGCCATTTTCACAATATTCAGCCATCTCTTTCTTGAAGTCAAAGACTTTTCCCATGAGTGTATTGTACCACTCAAAAAATTAATCTCTTTCTTTAGCCATCATGGTAGCTACCCTGTAGAACTCGGGCTGTGAATAAGGTCCTACATAGTTCTGATTTTCCCGTGTATTCCAGAAATGCAGAAAATACCCCTTTTTTTCCATTGTGAAACCCATGGCTTTTGGAATAGTGCTCAGTCTCATAGGGAGAAAGACTATCGATGAATCTCTGTTCATATTCAACATCTTCAAAACACAAGATTTTACCACCTTGTGCTATGATGCTAGGTGCTATTCCTTCTTTTACCAAATGATTCAGCAAAAGATATGAATCATACCCTCTAGCATTGTGCGCTATGAAAGTGTAGCCTAAGTATTTTTCCCTGCAAAACCTCTTAAAGAATGCAGCAACGCATCCGTCTCCGTCGGCTGTCCACACATTACCGCTGAAATCACTGCAGCATATGTAATTTGCTATGTGGTAACTTGTCTGTTGATTGGGCTCAAAATCATAAAAGATGAACCTTTCATCCAAAGGTTCTCTTTTTAAAGGTTCTGTAAAACATTTGTGCGCAATTTCTGATTTCACTTTGGCAGCGCAGTCTTTACATAGACTCGTACGACATTGATGCTTTTTGGATCCTGTACCCTTATTCTGCACAGTGCTGCATTCAGGACAGTAGAATCTAGTTTTGCACAAAGAATATTCTACATCCGTCCCAATAGCTGATTTATGTTTATCATAACAATATTGCGATCTACAAAACCTTAGACATTCTTTACATTGTACAGTCTTTCGAGGCCGATTGGGGCAGTCACGGTCGAGACATACGTTGCAACAGAAATCACATTTGTGATGTTTCGCATTGTTAAAGCCTGCATGACAGTAAGGACAGATGTAGGACGTACCTAATACACCTTTAAGATTTTTCACTCCATAATAATGGTTTTCTTGCAAGAACAACTAAATGGTTTTGTCATGGGGCATCTTGGTGTTTTGAAAAACAGAGTGACTGTTTTTGTTAGCGGCTCAGTACAACGCTACAATTTTGCAGTTCAAACTTTGCTCAAAACGCACTACATCGGGAAAGCTAACCATATCGTTGACAGATAGCCCTACATCATGTTGCAGTTGCCTTGCAATTTGTTCTACTTGAAAATGTTTTTATCAGGATTCAATAATTGGGAAACACATAAGGCAAAACATAGGTTGTCTTTATTGTAAAACACGTACAAATGTTTCATCTTTTTCTGAACAAATTCAGAGTTGAAGATGTGTAATAGCTTTTGCCACCCTCCCCCTTGTGGGGCATGCGCAATTCGAATCACTAGTTGCAAAGTTTCACCCGAAAGTATTTCAAATTTACTCTGTATGGCATTTTCGAGCAACGACAGAAAAGAATTCAATTCGATTATCCCATTGTTTACCTGAACACACGATGAAACATTGAGTGAATCACCTTGAATTTCAACATGTACAACATCACTCGGACCTACTTCATCATTAGCCACATCCAACATTTGGTTTAAAATCTCAAGAACTATCAGCAAAACTATCAACATTACCTAGTGAGGAAAAGTTTACCCGCCTTCTAATTTCTGTGGTGTTGAACCTGTCCAGACGATTTATGATAATATTTCAATCTATACCATTTCCCATTTCCGTCGTTAGGTAAAGGAGGAGAAACGTTAATCAGTCCATCCTCTCTTTCAGCATTAGGTAAAGGAGGAGAAAAATCATTCAGTTCATCCTCTCTTTCAGCGTTAGGTGATGGGGGATTACTGATTTCATTATCAGCCATAAAAGAGTTATGTTCATCATCATGAACAGGACTGGTTGATGAGTTCTGGCTTAAATTTACCAAATTATTGTTTAATCTCAGAAGGCTTTGGTTTAGTTCATAGAAAAAATCCTGAGATGGCACATTTTCTGGGATACTGTGAGGCAGTGGTACAGACTCTATATTAGAGTTGTGTTCGTGAGATACTGACAAACTTTCATTAAGTTGGTTCACTGCATCTATTAGAAAAGGGTTCAACTGAATAGACGGTCCTTGTTCTTGCAGATCGTTTCGTAACCTTGATAGACTTTGGTTTAGTTGATAGAAAGCATCATGCAGAGTTTCTGGTGTGATTTGTAAGGTATTATTAGGAGATGCTACAGATTCAAAGTCTGAGCCGCGCTCATGAGTTAATGACAAACTTTCATTAAGTTGATTCACTGCATCTAATAAAAACTGATTCACAGTTGTGTACTTATTGTGTTCGATTAGAGTATTTTGTAATCTTGACAAATTATGATCCAGTACAGACACTAACTGATTTGGGGTGTTTGAAAAAGGAATGATGTTAGGCTTCTTAGCATCATTGTTAAAAAGATCACTGCAAGGGTGTTTCTGAGCCATTTGACATATATACAGTATATACATATATACATATATACAGTATATTACAATGATTAATAAACAGATTAACGCGTTCTTTAAACTTGGAAAAAGCAGAACAAGCATCTTGCCTTGATCCGTGTGCAGTCACGTGTTTAAATTTTTGTAGAGACAATTCGACGGCCCATGACAGATACCGGAAATCGTAAATGTCATTGACTTCTTCCTGCCAGAATGGTTCCTGATGGGAGACGTGACTGAAATCTAAAGAGGAACAAACATACAATTAGGACTTTTTAGATAGACGTAGAAAAGTGTATATATATAATAAATAAATAAATAAATAAATAAATAAATAAATTTACTTACTCAAAGGACTTAGTCTTGAATCAGCGAAGAAATTTGCAGCCTCGTCGTCAAGCGAAGGTCCAGAACATCACAATGTCTAAATTGCATCATGATTCAGTGCCATATACTGTTTACTGAAGTAGCCTAGTAGGTATATCAACATCTTATGTAGTCAAAAACTGAATGTCAAATCAAATAAAGTACAATTCAGTGATTTTTCAACAACATTTATTGTCAGTTTTCTCTTTTTAGAGCCGCCATGTAAAATAATCTGGCTCACTCTTGTTTCCAACTGCTTGGTTCTCCCCCGTCCCTCCGCTGTGTGTGCCTCACTCATTCGAGTCACGATGCTCATCGTAATGCACAGATCTGATTGGCTGAGTAGCATCACGTGTGATATTTACAATGCATGTGATTGGTCTGTGTGTCTCCTGGGCCGCTAAAGCTACCGTAAAGGCTAGAAAAGCTATGCCGATCAAAATAGGACCACTCTGTTGAAATGAAATAATTCTCAATAGTTTATTGGTTGTCTCAATAGTTTAGACTTGGTCGTCTGGGTCCGGACTCGGACCGCGGTCCGCCAATAAGTGACCTCTGGTGTAAAGGGTGGGATTACGGGGGGTCAAAACAGCAGAAGGTTTCTGATCAGGTTTCCTGTTCAAAAACAGATGTCTAAACCAGATGCCTAATGGGAGTTATAGGAAGCGGATCAATAAATGAAGGGTGCCCCCCCAAGGGGACAGAAGTGGTGTCCTCTGGGGGCGCGGAAGGTCAAAGGTGGTGTTTAGGATGGGGAGTTTTGTGACCTCTGGGGTGACCTGCGGGGGCGAAGGTGGTGTTTGGGGGGGGGGTGTATGTGACCTCCCGGGTGACCTATGGGGGTCAAAGGTCACAGGGGCGTGGCTACGACCTGTCAAAATTTGACATACAAAAAGTGCCCCATAATCCTCTCTCTCACTAATACCCAACATCTGATACCAGCTGATACCATGTGACGTGAGCCAAGTATATGTTGCCCTGCTAATGAACAAATGACTCAAGCTGGCAGTAAACAAGGCTGCGCTCACTCAGTGAAGTGTTGCTGATGCTGGGGCAGTCGGACGTAAAGCTGTTGGTCACTTCAAACGTTCCGGCGGAGACACCTAGGCTAACAAAATTTATGCAAAAAAGTTGACGTACAAGCCAACTTTGTTCTATTTAACTGAAGAGAATTGCAAGGTATAAATGTTAATGTGGTGATTTTTAAATTGTCTTCAGTGCACAGTGTTAGCAAAGCTGCTGTCACAGTGTGTTTGTGCAGTAGTCAGGTATGCAGCTGTTATTTTGAATATCATAACTTCACTAATAACTGCCCAGACAGAGCTGTCTTTAGGGGCTACACTTCACCTAGCATGTTAATCCAACAGAGTGTTTTTATGCAGTGTGAGTATATAATCATAGGCTTTGTTTATACACAATGGACTATTCCAACATACAGTGTGAATCACCAAGGAACAAGATTTCTTAAAACATACGTCTGATTTTATAGGATATACAACTATAGCTCAAGCAGGCAAACAAAAGACTCCAAAAAGACTTAAACTTGAAATGTGAGTATCTCAGATGTGATTCCTGCTGTCACTGTGTTGAAAGACACCAATAAGGATCAAAACTATGAAATGTACTTTACTTATGGCTTTACTCCACTGAACCTGGGGTTTATCGGCTCACCCTGCTGGCATTCCATGGCAGTGCTCTGCCATGTGATGCTGCACATCTGGCGAGATTCCTATACGTGTTGTGCAAAACTCTGTAGATGCATGCGAACCTGAACACGTTAGCGTTTCTAGTTTTATAAAGCGATTACATTGTTGTAGTTTTCTCTGTCATGTAATAGAGCTCTCATACAGGCGCATTCCCATCAAATTCATCCGTTTTGAATAAAGCGCTGCTAATTGACCCTAAAGGACATCATAACATCAAAACAAGTTTATTTACATGGATTATTCAGGGGCCCTATCTTGGTCTGGGAAACAGGCCCATGGAGTATCCAGTGTGCATTGCCTCACTTTCAGAGCCATGTACACATTTAGAGCCATTAAAACAATGTAGAATAATACACATGCGTATTTCCCACTTTTGCCTTGCCAAAAGGCTGGAATTTGAGATTGGTACTTGATTTAAAAAGCGGTACAGTGAATGAATATTAAACTTATAGAATCATACATTTGGTTCTAGTCTCTTGAAGTCCCTGGAATATTATACCATAAGGCTTATCATTGATTAAGCACCTGGAAAGCAATACAAACTTCTGAAAATCTGAATGTCTAGCTCAACTGTGTATTTTGCCCAATTATGGATGGTCATTTAAAAAAAGTCTGAGCCAAAACGAGCTGCCAGCATTGGACCAGTTGTGGCACACAGAAGTGGGCCAGCATTTCATGATTACTTCCATTAAATCTCTTGTGTAGTCAGTCACTGAATCTTCTTGTCTGTTTTTAAACAGTAACATGTTTTCTCTTTCCTTCTTTCTTTATTTCTATCCCAACAGGATGATTATGGTTCTGGTCTCTTGAAGAAAGAAATAAAAAAAAAAAATTATCAAGAAGGTGAAACAGACAGACAGTTTGGGGTTCTCATTGAAGCGCAACCTGATAAATTTATTTTTTATAATATCTGTCATAAAGAAACAAAGGACTGGATAGATGGCGTTTTGAAATCCAAAAAGCTGCTAGGTCTCCTATAGAGCGTAAATATCTAACGTTTTATTGCTTATATGTTTGCTTTACATCCTTTATTTGATAAAAATGTTTGTTTGCTTTTCCTACATTTCTCTCTCTCTCTTTCAGAAACATGCCATATCTATTTTTTCCCAGAAACACGCGCACATTTCTCATATGCATGTTATGCATGGAAAGTCAACTACAGAAATGTAGTCAGAATTGCAGTTTTCTTGTTTGCTTTGCAGATTTCTGCATTTTTGTCACTAAAAATGTAAAGAAAAAAAACAATAAAGTGTTCAGCAGTAAAATTAAGTGCATCATAAGTTTCCTAAGCCTGAAATGAATGTGATCAGCCAATGATCAGCAAGTGATAACTTTGTAATATGATTATAGGCATACAGAGTTGACTAAACTGTATGGGTCAGTTTCCTGGACTGTGCTAAGCTGAGTCCTCGATTGAACAACATCCTGAATGGAGATTTTCAACTGAAAGGAAAGTGTAGCCCAGGAATGCAGATGGTTTCATCATCAGGGCTTCATTATATTCACTGAGCAGTTTGTTTATCTCCTCTGGGTGTGTTACACACTTTAGCACCTAGATGGCGATGTTGGTTCATTAAAAGAGAGAACAGAAATGTACTCAGTTTAAAATTCAGTTCATTATTTTTATTATGTCAGAAGAAAACCCAGTATCTCCAAAATGGCAACTTTACAGCAGAAGGAAAAAAAATCTTAATTTATAGTGAAAGTTAATGTAATTTTGGATTATTCATGTGTAATTTTTTTACCATTTCTATTGGTCTGTTTATCATGAAATTTTAACACAAGGTAAAGCGTAACTGGACTTTTCCAAAAATGAAAATGCAAAGTTTTTACGTGACATATTATATATATAACCACGACCCAGAAGGATAAGTGGTTTAGATGATGTATGTATGTATGTATGTATATTATATATATGGCTGTTGTCGAAAGAAAACCTTGTATCTCCGAAATAATAACTTTACAGGAAAAGGAAAAAACATACTTTACTTTTAATGTAAATCTAATGTAAATATATATACACATATATGTGGATATATATACACATACATATATTACAAGGATTATGTTATTTACTCATTTACTCATAGGCATTGACCTTTCTTGTGTTTTAATGAAAATAATAGGATGTTTTGTATGTACAGCTGTTCAAAGCTGTGTTTGCTGGTCATGTTCTGCTCAAAATGAGCTAAAATGTTCACTATTGAAACATTCACTACTGAAACATTTGGTAAAGATTGGGTAGTGTTATGATTATGTTCAGTCATTTGTTTTAATAAAATAAACATAATTAGGGTGAAGGGTCACTCAAAGCAAAATGTAGTTCAGTCTAAAGTCCAAGTCAGTTCAAAAAAAATAAACTAAAAATGACATTCACAGCAAAATGCCAGACACAAAAGAGACTGAGAACATGGCTGACTAAGTACACAGTTGACTGAGAACCTGGTTCCCACTGAACTGACTTGGACTTTAGACTGAACTACGTTTTGCTTTGAGTGACCCTTCACCCTAATTATGTTTATTTTATTAAAACAAATGACTGAACATAATCATAACACTACACAATCTTTACCAAATGTTTCAGTAGTGAGTGTTTCAGTAGTGAACATTTGAGCTCATCTTGAGCAGAACTCAAAAATTCTAGTCAGTACATGACCAGCAAACACAGCTTTGAACAGCTGTACATACAAAACATCCTATTATTTTCATTAAAACACAATAAAGGTCAATGCCTATGAGTAAATGAATAAATAACATGATCCTTGTAAATATCGAAGGTCTTACTATCCAATCCAAACTGAAAAAAAAAAAAATTAGAAATACAATTAGGTATTCAGATATTTACAGACGTATTCAGATATACACAAGTATTATTGTATTGTGGAATGCAGAGTGGAATACGAGGAAAACTAGCACTTTATCTTCTCCAGACAAAACTGCAGGACACCTTCCCTATGACATAGTAGAGTTACATCCCCATTCACATCCACATTACTGTCCAGATAGCTTAAAATCAGACTCAAACTGTCTGATGTGCATGAAGCACTCTAGATAGTCTTGTAAGTAAATATTACATTGTTATTATCTATTTAAACCCAAGGCAGATAATAGAACGAGAGATAGTAATAAGTTAAATTCATACAAAATTATCATTTATAGAGTACTTTCTATTGGGAGGTGTCTGTCCCAAACCCTAACCCTTAAAGTTACACTTGTGAAAAAACCTTTTCTAACATTATTTCAATGTTTTTTTTAAGATGTTTTTGATTTCTTTTAAAGTAAAGCCAAAAGATTGAAAAAAAAGATTAAAAAAACTTGCAAAAAAGATTTCCCATGTTTTCATTACTGTAACACAGAGTTTAGTCTGTAGGCGGAGCCTTATTTTAGCGACACCCCTGCATTTTAGAGCAAGAAGTGAGACTGTAAATGTGTCTCAAAGTCTGAAAATCAGTGTGGAACATTAAGAATTTGTCACTACCGAAACACATTTTCTGCAACTAAGTACTTTTTTGTGTTGTAATCAATAATATCATGCTTGACTTTACAGAGGAATCTGTGTACATGTAGATATTTGTGTGTGTTTAATGGCCGAACAGTGCAGTATAACTTTATATATCAGCCAGTAGGTTTAGCTAACTAGCAGACATGATTAGCCAAAGCTAATTAGCAAAATTAGACGCTACAGAGTAGTTTTCATGTTCCAGTTGTCCCTCAAGCACTAGAACAAGAACCACAAGGTCTCAAACCTGATAATACCCACTTTCTGCTCTTCATCTGTTTACAGTGATTCTTAAATTCACTTTTTTTTGTTCTTGCTTGGAAGTTTCTTGGTTGCCAATTCAGACAAAACATTATTGTGTGGCTTTTGCATATGAATGAAAACATGTATAAACATGCCTTAAACATTCTCAGGCATAAACCACCTCTACTGGAAATGTCATTCACAGAGGAATTGATTTAGGATAAATGTTTGTCATATATGAACATACACTGACTGGCCACTTTATTAAAACCACCTCCTTGTATCTACGTTCATATCAGCTCCACTTACTATATAGGTGAACTTTGTAGTTCTACAATTACAGACTGTAGTCCATCTGTTTGTCTGTTCTGACCTCACAGTGCAGGTCTTTTTTTTGGGTTGTTTATCACTCTCAGCACTGCAGTTACACTGACGTGGTGGTGGCATGTAGATGTGTGTGTTGCGCTGGTACGAGTGGATCAGACACAGCAGCGTTGCTGCGATAGCAACCCAAGATTTCTTTCAGGCAAAGAAGTGCAAAGTTCTGCAATAGCCAAGTCAATCACTTGACTTCAGTATATTCAAGCATTCAGTCACTTACTGATGACTAAAGGTCATTTTAACTGGAGTTTTTTTGGAGTTTTTAAACATCTCAGTGTCACTGCTGGACTGAGAATAGTCCACCAACCAAAAATATCCAGCCAACAGCGTCCTGTGGGCAGCGTCCTGTGACCACTGATGAAGGACTAGAGGATGACCAACACAAACTGTGCAGCAGCAGATGAGCTATCATCTCTGACTTTACATCTACAAGGTGGACCGACAAGGTAGGAGTGTCTAATAGAGTGGACAGTGAGTGGACACAGTGTTTAAAAACTCCAGCAGCACTGCTGTGTCTGATCCACTCAGACCAGCGCAACACACACTAACGCACCACCACCACGTCAGTGTTACTGCAGTGCTGAGAAAGATCCACCATCCAAATAGTACCTGCTCTGTGAGGGTCCATGGGGGTCCTGATGACTGAAGAACAGGGTAAAAGGGGGCTAACAAAGTATGCAGAGAAACAGATGGACTACAGTCTGTAACTGTAGAACTACAAAGTGCACCTATATAGAAAGTGGAGCTGATAAAATGGACAATGAGCGCAGAAACAAGGAGGTGGTCAGAATGTTATGCCTGATTGGTGTAGTTCCTAACGTGTATTTGCACCATCATCAAATGTCTTTAAATTCTCAACATTCTCAACATTGACTGAAGCATATAAACCAAGCGGTGTGAGAGTTTGCTGACACACAGCTTCCTGTTTTTCTTTTATGGCAGCTGATGTGATCTTACTGAATCGTCCTGTACCTTACTGAACCTCAGTCTGAAAGCAGTTAGCTCACAATCTGAGTTGACTGTATTGTGCTACACAGAATAAACTGTAGCAATGGTACTGGGAAAGATATACAATAGTTTGAAAGAAGGAGGGTATTTTCAGAACAATGTGCTTTTTAGTGTCATTCTTGTTATTTTGGAAAAATATGTTGAGCATGACTTTGTGTGCCCTTGCAGAATGGAATACAGACAACCATTTTACAATTTATACTTTATGACGCCCTTGCTTCTTGGTTTTGTCTTCGGAGTTCACAGTGTGGGGTCTGATTTGCAGAAAGAAAGAAACACATGCTGCTCACAGTGTGAAACAAAATTCTGGACATGACTGTTTTTTTCATTTAAATATTTCTGTTCTTTGTTTACTCCACCTTTCATTTGGATGGCTCTGTTCTTCTTGGATGGAAGATATGTGGCTTGTTTGAAGACTGAGTTTAAGGGAGAAAATGTTGTCAGTATTAGTGAGTCTCCGTGGGAATGGTGTGACCAAAACCGAACACTGACTGATAGCCAGCACCATGCACAGGAAGCGTTTTACGGCTCTAAGGTAGGCTCCTTAAATCTTTTTTATCATAGAGTGAATTATTGTTGCACAAGCTAGAACCTTACCTTTTAAGCCTTTCATCTACATATTTTTTATTGTTTCTTATGCAGTATCACCATGTTTCCATGACCTTGTTATACCTTAAATGTGTTTAGTGTTAATTAATAACCTGAGATGGACTCAAGCTGCACATCGAGGCTTATCTGCATGTAATGGAAATTCATTACATTCTACAAGACAGCATTTTCTATCCATAGCCAAGATAAAAACAGACATTTCCAAAATTCCCCCTATTCCTGTGAATAGGAATTTACTTTTTATTATTCAGTATTCTACACTGTAGAATCTGTTAAACAGAGATATGTTGTGTTTTTTGTTCTAGATCCAAGGTTTTAGGTTCCTCGTCTGTGTCTTAGTCATACTGCTGGTTTACACATTCATAGAATGCTTTGAGTCCTATAAACAGGTCAGTCTCCCAACAAACATATTAATGTGCACTGAAGGAAAAATGATAAATCTTTAATGTCAATCTATTCTGTTCACAGAGTAAAGAAAAAAAGAAGAATCCACAGGTAACTATCCATCAACAAACTGATCGCAACTGATCTTCAGTTAAGCAACAGAACACTAAGAGGGGCTGAAGTATGGAGAATATTAGAAACATTTTTCAATAGGAGTACATCAATTAACAGTACTTGAGAGAGTAATAAGCATTACTAAATGATTAAGTAATGTCACAAGTAATCATTAGGTAATAATATTGTAAACTACTTACACACACAAACGCACATTTATCCTTCTGGGTCAGAATCAGTATCAGGGAAGCTGGAGTCAATCCCAGCGGTCATTGGGCGGAAGGCAGGATACACCCTGGACAGATTGCCAGTCCATCACAGGGCATATAAATTGCTAAAGCTGTGACAGGATTTTGGCTAAAATAAACATTCAACCTTATTCAAAATCTATAATATACAGAGTGAATTAGTAAGTAGTTTCAGAGTGAATATATCCACCTACAATATGGATTTGTGGCTAATTATTGTCAGTATGGCTGGATATCAGGCTTACCTTTGGGTTTAGGTGAGGCAAAGAACAGGGGTTGGGCTAATGCTAACATTAGCTAGCTAGCTTTCAAGCCAACTAGTTTAACCTCACTTGTTGAACATGTTATAAGTGGATGGATACACCGTTTAAGTCATACTAGCTTTGTGCTTAATTCAAACGACAAAGAAACTGCAAAGATCTACTGTGTGCCAATTCGGCCGAATAGCCATTTTTGAATACGTTTTCTGTCTGTTTCTGCTCTAAACGTTCATGATGAACAGACATTATGGGACCATTAAAAAAAAAATGGAGGGGGGGCTTTGTCCCCACACCCCCAGTACAGGTTTAGCCCCCTATCTATGAACCTCTAGTGTCTAGTGGTGAATTTAATCATAAAAGTATGACAATTAAGCTAACAGGACAAATATAGTATGCAAACGTTGGAACACCTTCAGTGAAAAGAGGTTAACACTTCCTCCATAGGGAACAAACTTAAATATGTATTTTTCTTTTTTTATATTGTTTTATATGCAAATTTATTTAGAAAAAAAATGTAAAATGTGCTGATACTTTTGCACAGGCCATCTTTGAATGTAAACTGAGGTTGTAATCTGCTATTTTCATTTTCAAATGTTTGACTACACTGTGTAACTCTAACTAGGAGGTTTTCATCCTGCTTGCTAAAATCCCTATCATTATCCCTAATACCCCTATCCTGTTTTCTTCTCATAATTACTCTTACTTGTTTTCTTTGTGCTGTTTTTGTTGTGTGTGTAACACTGTTGTTATTTCCCTGTGATTGTCAGGATCCCTGCTGCTCAGCCCACTGCCAGTCCTGCTGCTCAGCCTATGGGCAAACTCATGACCAAGCCCAACCAGAACATCAAGTTTAACCCATACAAACATACCTGCTGATCAGCCCAAGAATGAATCTAGTGCTCAGTCCCATGCTCAGCTGCCCTGTTGAGACATCCGAACCTACACCTGTCACCAATCCTGCTCCTGTTTCTTGAACTGTTACTAATTCAGATCCAGTTCCCTCCTCTGTTACTGATCCAGTTCCCTCCTCTGTTACCGAGTCAGTTCCCTTCTCTGTTCCTGATTCAGTTCTCTACTCTGTTACTGATTCAGTTCTCTACTCTGTTACGGATTCAGTTCCCTCCTCTGCTACTGATTCAGTTCCCTCCTCTGGTACTGATTCAGTTCTCTACTCTGTTCCTGATTCAGTTCCCTCCTCTGTTACCGAGTCAGTTCCCTTCTCTGTCCCTGATTCAGTTCTCTACTCTGTTACTGATTCAGTTCCCTCCTCTGGTACTGATTCAGTTCTCTACTCTGTTCCTGATTCAGTTCCCTCCTATGTTACCGAGTCAGTTCCCTTCTCTGTTCCTGATTCAGTTCTCTACTCTGTTACTGATTCAGTTCCCTCCTCTGTTACGGATTCAGTTCCCTAGTCTGTTACTGATTCAGCTCTCTCCTCTGCTACTGATTCAGTTCTCTACTCTGGTACTGATTCAGTTCTCTACTCTGTTCCTGATTCAGTTCCCTCCTCTGTTACTGATTCAGTTCCCTCCTATGTTACTGATTCAGTTCCTCCTCTGTTACTGATTCAGTTCCCTCCTATGTTACTGATTCAGTTCCCTCCTCTGTTCCTGATTCATGCTGCCTTGGATCTCACCAGCTATTATTCTTATCTCTTCTAAACGATTCCTCACTGTATTCCCTATTTTCACTTTTTTGGTATTGTAGTATACATTTAACCCATGTTTCTTTTATCTTGTTCTTATATGTGTTTATTATTATTATTATCCATGTTTATGAGTGCAGTTCCTATTTTTATCCTAAGTAGATTTTCATAGTCCTGTTTGTTGTATGAATATGAATCTCTTTTGTGCACATTGTCAGATAGTGGTCTGTGCTTTATTAGTATTAATGACCTGAATTTCTGAAAGATGTCATTAATAAACATTTATACATTTATCTACTTCTCATTTGTTCAGAGTTTATGATTTTTTCATTCATTTTTCCATTTTCTATAGCAATTTTTCTTACTAGCCACCAGCTTCACCCTGATAGTGACCACCCCCCACACACACAAAACCCCCAACTAAACTCCACACCCTGACACATAACACAATAAACAAACAACAGCCAGCACTAAACAACGTAAACAAGGCCCTTTTCTGGAGGGTGTGTGCTACCCAGCCACACCTCCAGAGTCTCAGGCGCCAGCGCAGCCAACAGCAGAATGCTACAATACATGCTGTGCTATTGAAACTACAACACCACCCCATTGATTTCTGAGGTTTGGATGAAAATACTATTAAATTCATGTTATTTTAGAATTTAAAATCTAGCAAGTGTGGCTACTTCTAGTTTTGAAACTATGACCTGCTATATGACCCATTGATGAATTTAAATACAACCTCATTTCCAAGTAAATAAAAGCAAAATGCAATGATGTGCAAATCATTTAAACCCTATATTTCACTGAAAATAGTACAAAGACAACAAGTTGGGACGGAGCAACAAAAGACTAGTAAAGTTGTGTAATGCTAAAAACACCTGGTGGTTGTTGGCAACAGGTCAGTAACATGATTGGGTATAAAAGAACATCACAGAGAGGCTGAGTCTTTCAGAAGTAAAGATGAGGAGGGGTTCACCACTCTGTGAAAGACTGCACCATCAAATAGTGCAACAATTCAAGAATAACGTTTCTCAACATAAAATAGCAAAGAACTTTTGTTTTTCATCATCTACAGTACATAATATCATTAAAAGAGGAGAAATCTCTGTATGTAAGGGACAAGGCCAAAAAACAGTATTTGCTGGCCATGATCTTTGGGCCCTCAGGCGGCACTGCATTAAAAACAGACATGATTCTGTAGTGGAAACTGCATGGGCTCAGAAACACTTCTGAAAACCACTGTCTGTGAAAACAGTTCATCACTGCATCCACAAATGCAAGTTAAAACTCTGAAATGCGAAGAAGAAACCGAATATAAAGAGAACCCAGAAATGCTGCCACCTTCTCTGGGCCTGAGCTCATTTAAAATGGACTTAGGGAAAGTGGAAAACTGTCCTCTTGTCCGACAAAACAAAATTTGAAATTCTTTTTGGAAATCATGTACGCTGTGTCCTCCAGGCTAAAGACCACTCAGCTTGTTATCAGTGCACAGTTCAAAAGCCAGTATTTATGATGGTATAGGGGTGCATTAATGCACATGGCATGGGTGACATGCACATCTGTGAAGGCACCCTTAATGCTGAATGATATATACAGGTTTTGGCAACATCGTCGATGTCTTTTTCAGGGAAGGCCTTGATTATTTCAGCAACACAATGTCAAACCACATTCTGCATGTATTACAACAGCATTGTTATGCATTAAAAGAGTCTGGGCATTAAAGTGACCTGCCTGCAGTCCAGATCTGTCACCACTGATAACATTTGACACATTATAAAATGAAAAATATGATAAATGAGCCCCCGAACTGTGGTGCAGCTGAAATCCTATATCAACCAAGAACAGGAAAACATTTCACTTTCTAAACTACAGCAGTGTCTCCTCAGTTCCCAAACACTTACAGAGTGCTGTTAAAGGAAGAGGTGATGAAACACAGTGGTAAACAGGCCCCCGTCCCAACCTTTTTGGAACCTGTTGATGGCATCAAATTCAAAATATGTTTTTCAAAAGTCTCAACATTTCATATGTTGTTTTTTACTATTTTCAATTGTATACAGGGTTTAAATGACCTGCACATGATTGCATTTTGTTTTTATTTATATTTTGCACAGCATTCCAAATTTTTTTGTATTTTTCATTCATTTTTTTGTCTCCCCAGAAAGGAAGGATCTTCAGAGCTCAGAGTGTACTGTGTGGAAAAGCGAACTATGAAGCGTGCAAGCAAATATGACTTTTCCCGGAGACTCTGTAACAGTCAGTGAGACTGAAAATGTGGCTCTGTGTTCTGTCTGTGATGGTACTAGAATTTTTCTGATTACTCTTAAAGAGGATCAGATCTCTAAACTACAGGAGGGAGAGACTTAGATTATAAAAAATGCCACAGTGAAGGAGGACCGTCCAGTCTCTGAAATGATCCTGCGAAATGGAACACAAGTGTTCCGGACGGCTCCACTACAGCTGGATGACAATTTAATTCATAAAGCGAACGAGATCATCAGTCCTTCTTCAGAGAGAGCAGCTCTGAAAGATCCAGGACTTTACCAGAAAGAGGGCTACATTACCCTGACAGGAGAAGTTGTTTCAGTAAGTATTATGTTACCTGGTTCATCAGTTTGTTCATGTTCCTCAAGGTCAGTTCACTTTTGGCTACAGCAACAAAGAAAGAGGAAAATAAAAAAAGAAGTCAAAGAGATACAGAGAGGCCTGAATCTGGATTCTTGCTCAAACACTTCCAGAGGCTTAATTCGAATGAAATCATATTTCACATTTTATTTATTCTACATTACTAATTTAAAGGCTTAATAAGAAGCTTAGACAGGCTTTGAGATCAATATTATGTTCTAGGGAAACAAACATATTTAGTGCGTTCATATCAGAAGGCAGCTGTCTAAGTAGGCAGCATTCTAAGGCAGCATTTGCGTGCTCCCGAGACAAGTGCTGTCCCATTCGGAAGGCAGCATAAGGCAGCTGCCTTCTAAGGTGCCTTATTTTGACCAAATCTGAAGGCACCATTGCATGTATCCTTCTCAGTGAAGGCGATCCCACAATACTGTTCACCTGCCGAGAGTTCCATCACTTCAGTTAGATAAACATGGCGGATGGAGAGGACGTTTTTTTGCCGACCTAGGAGTTTATAAATGTAAGTTATTTTTTGACTTCTGACTTTACTGTTTTGATTGTTGTATTTGTGTAAAGTATTTAACATATTTGTGTTTGTAGATTTTGGCAGTTCGCTTGTCTAAGGCGACCTGACAGGTTGCGTTCACAGTTTGTTAGGTGAAGCTAACGTTAGTTAGCTTAGCTAGCGGGCTAGCTGTGTAAATGCGCTGGCTCTTCAAAACGAGAGACAGTCTCATTTAAAATACTGGCTGCTCACTGTTCAGTAGCACTTTTTGTATGTAAATATTGATTTGATTCTATACTCGGAATTCTATACACGGAATTTTTTTCTGTCCTCAGGGACTGACCTTGGCTGAGGAAGAGGAGAGGTTACAAGGAGAAAACTGTGTTTCAAAAATAAATACCACAAACGCTTTTTTTGCAGTTACAACAGCGTTAGCTGTGAATTTTGACAGCTAAATTTCAGACTAGGAGCTCATACATCAGATGAGAATGCATGAAATAAAATGCATATTAGCAGCTTAATAGATTGTCTGTGATTATTTTTTCTGAGTGACTTTTGTATAAAATGATACGTAGTTTTTATTCTTTGTGTGTTAGAAATAAAGCAGGTTCATTAAGGTGGATGAGGACTGAATGAATTGAAATGATTTATGAACACGATACTCTGTATTTATCTGGGGTGCCGAGTCGAGTGTACACAATAGATACGACTCCTTATATCAGCCTGTTCTTCATATACAAGTTTCCACAACAGTGTCAATGCAGGAAAACAGCCTTTTACATTGAGATGATCCACCTTTACAGTCGGAGGTGAGTGTAAACTAACCAGCGACTTCAAGTAGATAAACAGATAAAACATGAACAGCGCAGTGAAACTAATGATGTATGATGGCTTTGAAGCTCTGTCCCAAATGCGATACCTACTGAAGTTCCTTTTCAGTTAAAATGCTGCCCAACAAGAGAGCTGCCTCTGAAGGCAGTGACTAGTTAGGCAGCTGCCTCCAGAATGGAACACACTAATTTTCACTGCACTGCAGCATTAAACTTCCACTTACAAAAAATAAATTTGTTTATTCAAAACATTAACTTACAGTCTTTCCATTGCTTATTAAACAGTTTACTAACTTTCTTTAATGCAGATGCTTCTTAATTAATGAGAGAATTAAACTAATGTGGTGATGCAAGGGAACTGCAGAATGTAGCGTTCAGTTATTATTATTAGTATTATTTAATCTTTGAGGAGTATCTTTCTCGGGCACTCTTTTGATATTTAATACTGTTCTCACTGTCCTCTTTAGCTGAGAGATCCCAGGAAGAATCAAATTCAGAAAGACATTCCAGTGAGAGATGTTGAGATCAAGGAGGATGATGACAAGGTGACAGTCTCACTTCAGAAGGAGGCAGCAATTGAGCCACTTACGATAGGCCAGATGATTGAGATCACCCACGTCAAAGCAGAAAAAATGTCATGTAGAAAAAAACGGATGTCGTCTGACTACACAAGGGTTTCTGTGAGTATTATGAACTTTTCTGCCTCTCCATCAGTACCTTCCAAATCCAGACTTGTTTCCTGTTCAGCAGATCCTCCTGGCTCGAACTGCATACCTGAACCAATTAAAACTTCATTTTACTCACAGTATGTTAGGGCTTTTAAATTTTTTTTTTTTTTTAATTTTATACACTTTATAGGTCTTCATATTTGGATCTTCCATTTCTTGCTCATAACACATGTACAGTCAACTCTTGAATTATTGCACACTTTATGAAAATGAGCTAAAAACAGTATATTTATATACATATTTAGGCTGACTGATATTTTAGGCTTTAAATATCCAGACTAAGCTGGATATTTTTATTTTTCCACTGTCAAAAACTTGATGTTAAACTTAATGATCCAACAGTACAGTACAGACCTATCTCACTGGATGAAAAGTGCATTTACACATATCAGTAATAAGTTAATATCGTTCACGTTTGTTATGAGAGTTTCTGAATCTTTCATAAGAGTTCTCCCTTCAGCAGAACCATGTGATATGTAGTATCTGATTTTAAGATATGTTAAACGTCTATCATTAGTGACTTACTCATGGCTTAAAGTTCTCCGGCACTGTGTCAGAATTCCGGTGCGGGCCGGGGCACTCATTGCATGTGACTGCGTTACTTTGAAAAAGCACTGCGATAATTTCAACCTTTCAAATTAATGTGAGGGTCTGTAGCCCCGAATTTTTATAACCAGCCCCGCACCTTCACCCACTCCTCAAAAAGAGAGAGAAAGAAAGAGATGGAGAAATACATTTATATGTAAATATGCAGTGAACTCATGGGGAATTATTGGGGAACATCTGTTTTTGACTCATGTTTTCATAAAATTTGAAAGAACTAATTGGGACATCTTTGAAGATCAAGACTTAGAAAGGTACACATCAGCTGTACTCTGCTACACAAAGTCACAGTCCAAAAATACATCCGGGTGTACCAGGTGTAGCCCTGGATGATAAAGGAGGTCAAAATACTCCTCAAGGACCGCAACATCGCTTTCATGTCTGGGGACAAAGCCTTATACAGCGCTGCCAGGACCAACCTGAAGAGAGGCATTAGGGAGACCAAAGCATACTACAACAGGAAAGTTGAGGATCACTTCACCAACAATGACCCAAGGCGGGTGTGGCAGGGAATACAACACATCACAAACCACAAGACCAGCAACTGCACAGCCGACAAAGGAGATGCCTCACTGGTAGAGCAACTTATCTGTGTTTTTGCTCACTATGAGGTGAGACCAGTGGAGGCAGACCCAGTCCTGTCACCAGCTAACAACCACATCCTAACAGTACAAGAGCATGAGGTGAAACGTGAACCCGAGGAAAGCTGCTGGCCCTGACTGTGTAACAGGAAGGGTGTTGAAGTAATGAGTGGACCAGTTCTGCATGGTGTTCGCAAGAATCTTCAATCTATCCTTGTCTAAATCCATCATCCCACCTTGTCTGAAATCTGTCACTATTATTCCACAAAATTCTGTCATCAGTGACCTCAGTGACTGCCATCCGATCGCATTTAATGAAATGCTTTGAGAGGCTGGTCCTGCAGCACATCAAAGCCAGCCTCCCACTAAGCTTTGACCCAAACCAGTTCGCCTACAGGGTAACAGGTCAACGGAAGACGCTGTCGCCGCCGCTCTACACACAGCACTGACCCACCTTGAACACCATGTGAGGTGCTGTGTGAGGATGCTTTTCATAGGCTTTAGCTCTGCCTTTTATACACTCATCCCAGGCAGACTGGTCACTAAGCTCACTGATATAGGACTTTCCCAACCCATCAGCAACTGGATCAAAGACTTCCTGTCCAACTGCACCCAGACCGCTAGACTTGTCCACCACTTCTCCACCACCATCGTGCTCAGCACTGGTGCGCCACAGGGCTGCGTGTTGAGCCCCCTTCTCTATGGCCTCTGCACCCATGACTGTGCCCCCACCCATCCCACCAACACTATAATCAAATGCGCAAACGACCCAACAGTGATTGGACTTACCTCCAATGTGACAGCCTACAGAGATGAAGTCCAAGGACTGGCTCTGTGATGTTCAGAGAACAATCTCACCCTGAACTCCTCAAAAACTAAAGAATTCAGAAAGAACTTCACAAAACCAGACCCGTTATACATCAACGGGGACTGTGTGGAAAGAGTACATGATTTCAGGTACCTGGGCAGATCTCTTCTGGACCACCAACACCATGGCATTAGTGAAAAAGACACAGCAGCAAATCCTCAGGAAAAACAACCTGCAAGAGAAACTTCTGGTGTCTTACTACCCCTGCCCCATTGAAAGTGTGCTTACATATGGCATCTCCACATGGTACACCAGCAGCTCAGCGGACAGGATAGCCCTTCACAGAGTCATCAGCACAGCCCAGATTATCAGCTGCTCGTTGCCCTCCCTAGAGGAGGTCTTCAGGACCTGCTGCCTCAGCAGGGCAGCTAACATCCTGAAAGACCCATTTCATCCTGGTCAACATCTGTTCCACCTGTTACCATACAGGTCCATCACATCACGGACAAACAGACTCAAGAACAGCTTATACCCCAGCGCAATAAGAGAACTGAACACTGCACAATGTTGACAGTGTACCGCCATCTAGGCAGCAACAACACAGAAATAGAGTCTCTACCCACACCCATCCAAAACATATTCAAGGAATATTAAAAGACATTTACATTCATTGGCACTTTATAATCACTTTATAATTTTTACATTTTATTTTACTGTTTTATAATTTCAAATTATACAGTCTTTCCTTTTAATATCTTCAACTTTATATTAGTTTATATATGTTATGTTTTTATTTTTTTTTATGTTAATGCACCGTTAGGATTGCTGCCCAAATTTGTTGTATAAAGCACTATTCCATTCATTAGTTCAGGTGCTGCATTTTGTGGCTTGCACTTAAGAAAGGCTTCTTTTCTAATTTTTTTTCTAATAAAAGGATTTTAAAATGTGAAAACTCCAAGATTCAACTGAACTCTGAAAGCACTGACTCTGTGATCTTTGGGTTCCTCTTTGCCTCCTCACTGTGTCCTCTACCTGCATAATTTTCAGCTGTTCAAAACTTTTTATCATCCTGACAGTAATTTCAACTGACTACTAATGTTTTTATAAACACTTTGTAATCTGTGCATAGATAAAATTTGATTTGGTTTAATTAAAAATATTCTTTAGGGTGCCAAAAATGTGGCCCCACAAGTTTTTGAAAGAATACACTGTTCTTAAGATAAATAACACCCTTATAAGAATGATTTTTAAATAAATAATATGCAATTTATATAGATATTTTTGAGGAACACTTGAATCATTATAGTTTAATGTATATGATTGTTGTTGCCTAGTTCCTGTAGGGGTGCCAATAATTCTGGAGTTGACTGTATGTGTGTGTGTCCAACACACAGCTGTCCGGCACACATGTAATGTTCTAATCTTTTTCAAATAAGGTACAACCGGAAAGCACAGATGAGGAAAAAAGAAGCCTCATAAACGTTGTGGGATTTGCTAAAAAAGACGCCAACTTAGCTCTTCTTACGAAGGATCAGGAGGAGCTGAGTGTCCACCTCAGTCTCTGGCCTGGAGATGCTGAACAGCAGCTACAGAAACTGCTGGTAGAGCTGACAGTAACCAGAAGGGGCCAAAAGGTGGAAATTCCTACTTCTGAAAAGTAAATATGTCGTGCACAGCTCATGTTCAACATTCTGTTTTTCCAACTTCTGACTAATCTTACACTTGTTCTTCCAATATTGCAATGTTGATGTTTTCTTTATGTTATATTAATGTTAAACAATTTCATTTTTAATATATAAACAAATATCACAATCAATGATTCAAACATTTTAGTATTTTCATTTAATTCCTAATCAGAAAAATATCAGAAAAAGTGTCAATGTGTTAAACGCTTTGAAATATCTTAATTTCTTTCAAACCTGCACAAACTGTGCTAACTGGACAGTTTCTGACTGCCCCACTTTCTTTGCATAAAAGTTCAGGTTGTCTCGTGAAAGCCAGCGATAATCCTTCTTCGAAGAGTTGCTCTGAAAGATCCTGAACTTTACCTGAGGGATGGCTATATGACACTGACAGGAAAAGTTGTTTCAGTAAGTATTATGATTTTACCTGGTTAATCAGTTTGTCCCTGTTCTCCAAGGTCTATTCACTCTTTGCTTACTGCCATAAAAAGAGGGAAAAATGGGACGTCAGAGTGATCCAGATACAGAGGGGCCTAAATCTGGATTCACTTTCAAACACTTAGAGACGTTCCAGAGTTCTTAAAAGGTCTTAATTTGTCTGAAATTACACTTTGCAGATTTTAAGGCTTACTTAGAATTTCACAACACACACAGATGTTCTAAGGATACAGACAAATATGATCACAGCATTTCAGCATTAAAAATTAGAAAAAAATATATTAATTTACTCAAAACAACAACTTACAGCAATTTTATTGCTATTTCAACTGTTTACCCATGCAGATGCTTCTTAATTAATGAGAAAATTAAGCTAATGTGGTGATCTTATTGATGTGCAAAAATTAGTGTTAGTAATAATTATTAGTATTATTTAATCTTTGAGGAGTATCTTTCTCTGGCATAGTTATGACATAGTTTTGATAGTTATTACTGTACTCACACTGCTTTGTCCTCTTTAGTGGAGTGTTCTCCGGTGGATTCAAGTTCAGGAAGACATCCCTGTCCCTGTAAGAGATATTGAGATCAAGGAGGGTGATGACACTGTGACAGTGTCCCTTCAGAGGAAGGCAGCAATTGAGACACTTAAGACAGGCCAGAAGATTAAGATCACTCACGTCAAAATGGGCAAAAAGAAGACAAAATCAAGTGGAAAAACATTTAAGTCGTCTGATTACACAGTTGTTTCTGTGAGTATTATGAACGTTTCTGTCTCTCCATCAGTACCTTCCAAATCCAGACTTCACAAGTTTCCTGTTCAGCAGATCCTCCTCTTGTTGGCTCAAACTGTACATACAGCATGGTTTCACTGTGACTGAACAGTCTTTTCTTTATAACTAGTGCAACTTCAACTGCATAAAGGGTTACAAGAACAACAAAATATTGTCCTCCTACTACACTAAAGCTGTGTTCACATGTTTACACTGAAAAACCGCCATTCTTCCCCTCATAATGTTACACAGCCAAGGGTGGCATGAAGCCGCATAAATGTTGCCATGCTGACCGCAGTGCAGAGCTTTAGCAGTATCGAATGTTTAAGGTGGAGAAAGGCAGGACGCGCTTTACTCTTTTGTTTTTATTGTATAACACTGGGTTCATCTGGAATTTGACAACGAGGAGACATTTGTCGTCCATGGCTCCCAAAAAATCAACGTTTGGTTTATTCCACCGCTGCGGTCAACGGCAAGACTTAGGAAAACTGAACTCTTGACGGATCGCTGTGGTGGTAGGTTTTTCCCCCATGGCTCCATTGAAAATAATAGATCAATGGATTGAAAATAATTTGTCCATTTGTCAGTCTTTCACATTATCGTTATAGTTTTTATTCATTGACGAAAATGTAATACATGTCGTCATAGTTTTTGTTTTAAATGTTGCTTTTTATTTAGTTTTCGTGGTACGAAATAGGTCGTCAATGAATATTTTTCATTCTATTTTTTATTAACATAATTAACACTGTTAGCTGCATTATCATTAAATTTAGTAAAGCCCACACTTTTGAGCATCTTACCCTTTTAGCCATGACCGGAGAGCATGGAATAAAGCTCGGCATTCGAAATGGTTAAGGTCATCAGAGGCATGCAAACGCTTTCTTCACACAGAGCAGAGTGCCCCTTCTGCTAAAATAATGCCCGCTATGTAGAATGAATTAACTTTACATAAATACTGATAGCAGCACTGTTTGTTCAGGAACTTGTTGATATTTCAGTACTGACCAGTCAGGAACCAGTACCAATTCGTTACCAGTTTGCCAAAGTCATCCCTAATCATGGGTGCACATTAAGGTTGGGTGATTGGACAAAATTATCGGCTATCATTGAGTCCATCCCTGGTTGTTTTGTTTTTGGACAATTTTTTTCACCAATTTTTGTCATTTTCCACCAATCAGGCATTGCTGTGTCTGAATCACTCAGACCAGCGCAGCACACACTAACACACCACCACCACGTCAGTGTTACTGCAGTGCTGAGAATGATCCACCACCCAAATAGTACCTGCTCTGTGAGGGTCCATGGAGGTCCTGACCACTGAAGAACAGGGTAAAAGGGGGCTAACAAAGTATGCAGAGAAACAGATGGACTACAGTCTGTAACTGTAGAACTACAAAGTGCATCTATATAGTAAGTGGAGCTGATAAAATGGACAATGAGTGTAGAAACAAAGAGGTGGTCATAATGTTATGCCTGATCGGTGTATATTGCAGTGGTATTTGAGGGGGTAGTTTCTCTCAGTGTAAGCATAACCTGCTCAGCAGATGGTGCATTCGCAAACGGTTACGCAAATTGGAAGTGTTAGAATCACAGGTGTGCAACATGCGTTTGAATGTGAACGTGAAACGAAATAGAAACCACACTTTGGGCCAAGTTTCCAGCAGCATAGACGCATTTTGCTTTTGCTGGGGCGGGTCCCCACAGGAAATGTTACCAGCAAAAACACTGCACTATACGTTTGCAAAGATGGCATGTTGCTTCATTTAGGTCTTATGGCTTCCGGTTGCACTTGCTTTAAAACCATATAATGCCAGACAGGTGATTTTTATATTGTTTTATATTGCAATAAGCTCTTCCATGATTGTATTTGATGACAATGGCATATACGGAGAGGAGGGAGAGGACTCCCACGTCATATTGCCGAACCCTAGTTTGCTTTAACTGTCGTGCATACTGTTTATCTTTTTCTGTTCCTATGATCTTGGGTAAGAAATTTGCGTCAAAATGTAGCCAGAACCTTAAGATAATCACTAGACCTGCTAACAAAACTATTAGTAGGTTAGTTGAAAGGTAGCACACTCATGTTCTTGCCACTATTAACTGTGTGATTGCTGAGCAATCATACATACACTGACCAGCCACTTCATTAAAACCACATCCTTGTATCTGCATTCTTTGTTCATTTTATCAGCTCCACTAACCTTAAAGTTTCACTTTGTAGTTCTACAGTTACAGACTGTACTCCATCTGTTTCTCTGTGTATTTTCTTACCCTGTTCTTCAGTGGTCAGCACGCCCACAGGACCCCCACATAGCAGGTACTATTTGGGTGGTGGATCATTCTCAGCACTGCAGTAACACTGACGTGGTGGTGGTGTGTTAGTGTGTGTTGCGCTGGTCTAAGTGGATCAGACACAGCAGTCCTGCTGGAGTTTTTAAACACCTCAGTGTCACTGCTGGACTGAGAATAGTCCACCAACCAAAAATATCCAGCCAACAGCGTCCTGTGGGCAGCGTCCTGTGACCACTGATGAAGGACTAGAGAATGACCAACACAAACTGTGCAGCAGCAGATGAGCTATTGTCTCTGACTTCACATCTACAAGGTGGACTGACAAGGTAGGAGTGTCTAATAGAGTGGACAGTGAATGAGTGGACACTGTGTTTGGAAACTCCAGCAGCACTGCTGTGTCTGATCCACTCGTACCAGCGCAACACACACCAACACCACCACAACATCAGTGTTACTGCAGTGCTGAGAATGATCCCAAACAGTACCTGCTCTGTGGTCTTTTGGGGGTCCTGACCACTGAAGAACAGGGTAAAAGGGGGTAACAAAGTGTGCAGAGAAAGCAATGAATTATAGTCTATAATTGTAGAACTACAAACAGCACCTATATAGAAAGTGGAGTTGATAAAATAAACAATCAGTCTGAATTTGGTACAACTTACTGGCTTCAACAGGTGACTGATCCAGATGATGGGCAGACCAGAGGTGTTAAGATGGGTGTCCTCACTGTTCTCGAAAATGATGATGCACCTACCTCACTGCCCACGGTTGTCAATATAGCCATTGCGTTGGAAGAGGCCATTGACCTCACAGATCTTCCGGACCTCCCTACTGCGTTTGCCTACCTTTTTGGCCTCCTCTATGCCTTGAACATGGAGTTCCTAAAAAAGCTTAAGCACACTTTCGAAGCTATTCAGCACCTCTTCATGGAGCTTTCCACCAGTTGCTCACAGAGTGTCAGGAGCTTGAAAACAAAGCTCATACTCTAAGTTAGAAGCTGATCTTTTTCCTTTAGATTCTTTTTCTTTATATGTTTTTTTCTTTTTTTGGCTAGCCTAGTCAGCCTGTGTGACATTTCAGGACATTTTAGCAAAGGAAGCTCTAGGAGACAAGAGTGATAGGGGACCCTCTGTGATTTTGACATGGCCAACATTCAAGTTTTTATTATTGTCCTGTGGTTTTTTGAGATAAGGGCCTTTTTTGATTAAACAATATGAGAGCTTTTGACTATATTGTGGAACAGGTGAGCATTTTGTGAGAGAGGTGCTGTTGTACTGGAAGAGGCTTTCGTCTTGTCAATGTTTACTTGTTTTGTGTTTATGCCTTGAACATTGGTAAAACATTGACTTCTCAACAAAAGTATAGCACAGGACACGACTCCAGAATAACAGAAGTTAGTGAAATCAAACATGGTAATATCATTTGGGATGATTAGGCATTGTATCTTAATCTTAAGTGGAATATTTCTAAGACAATACTGGGTATAGTACATATCGCTGCTGTCGGAAGAAAACCTCCATTTTTGTCGTTTTTTGTTTGTGACATCATTTGAAAATGCCTGTTGTCCTTTACATTGTGTGTAAATTTCATGAAAAATGAACCAAAAGAAATGGCCCAAAATGACTTGGAAAAATTCTGGTTCCATTGACTTGCGTTAAAAGTAAAGCAGATTTTTTTCCTTTTCCTGTAAAGTTATCAATTTGGAGATACAGTGATATGCTTCAGCCCACATGCCATTTCACATGGTTAACCAGTGTTTTCAGCAGAGCTTTACTGCTTTCTCTAGGTAAATTTTCTAGTATTTGTATTGTGAATCTTGCTTATACAATTTGTAATTAAATTACTCCATTATATATGATATATGATCATGTTTTCTTGCAAATAATACTCCAGTTATGGCAAACAAGCAAGCGATTGTTTATGCTATACTGCAATACATTTAAAAAAAAAAAAAATCCCCTCTATTTTCTTGCCCAAGTCAGGATTGTTCTTTCTGGTTTCAGGGTTAGCCTGCATCTTTGGTGTCATATTGTGCTGTGTATTACTTTGAATTAATAGATGCAGAAAGGTCAGTTTACCTTTGCATTAATTTGTTGGAAGTATTGATTAAAATATTGTTTTAACAGACTAGTAGACTAGTTGTCAGTCCTGTTACAGTTAGTTGAGTGCATACTATTTTGGAAAGCCCTATTCCAGAACATAACTTGTTGGATAACGGTCAAGTGCAACGCATTAGCTGGCACCGTTTTAACAGTTGGCTGGTGCTGGATTGTAGTTTGCATTGTACATTCAGGACTTGATTATGGTTGAAAGGTTTTACATTTTTTTTACTGTGTCATGTTTAAAATAAACATGTTAGTTGAACTGTTGTCTTGTTTATTATCTTAAGATAATTAGTTGGAACAACTTTTGTTGTTTGGAATTCTTAGTATGGTAAACTCAAATTTTAAAGTTTTTATACATATGAAAGATAAATTATCTGAACAAGAGACAATAAGTTGTGATACCATGTGTAGTATTAGTATTTAGTATTAAGGTCTGGTTAAATATGTGTGTGTGTGTTATAGTTGGGTTAAAAAGAGGTTATTGTTTATTATTTTTATTTAGTTTTTTAAGTTTCAGTTAGTTTTAAGGACACAGTTACTTTTCGATTTTAGTGTTATGATCACTCTTCTCAGTATATGTGGTTGTGTGTGTGTGTGTGTGTGTGTGTGTGCAGGTGTGTCTATGTGTGTGGCTGTGCATGGGTGTGTTTGTGTATGTATGTGGCTGTGTGTGTGTGGGTGTGTCTGTGTGTGGCTGTGCATGGGTGTGTTTGTGTATGTACGTGGTTGTGTGTGTGTGTGTGTCTGTGTGTGGCTGTGCATGGGTGTGTTTGTGTATGTATATGGTTGTGTGTGTGGGTGTGTGTGTGTCTATGTGTGTGGCTGTGCATGGGTGTGTTTGAGTATGTATGCGGTTGTGTGTGGGTGTGTCTGTGTGTGGCTGTGCATGGGTGTGTTTGTGTATGTATGCGGTTGTGTGTGGGTGTGTCTATGTGTATGGGTGTGTTTGTGTGTGTATGTGGTTGTGTGTGTGGGTGTGTGTGGCTGTGCATGGGTGTGTTTGTGTGTGTATGTGGTTGTGTGTGTGGGTGTGTGTGTGTCTATGTGTGTGGCTGTGCATGGGTGTGTTTGTGTATGTATGCGGTTGTGTGTGGGTGTGTCTATGTGTATGGGTGTGTTTGTGTGTGTATGCGGTTGTGTGTGGGTGTGTCTATGTGTATGGGTGTGTTTGTGTGTGTATGTGGTTGTGTGTGGGTGTGTCTATGTGTATGGGTGTGTTTGTGTATGTATGTGGTTGTGTGTGGGTGTGTCTATGTGTATGGGTGTGTTTGTGTGTGTATGCGGTTGTGTGTGGGTGTGTCTATGTGTATGGGTGTGTTTGTGTGTGTATGCGGTTGTGTGTGGGTGTGTCTATGTGTATGGGTGTGTTTGTGTGTGTATGCGGTTGTGTGTGGGTGTGTCTATGTGTATGTTTGTGTGTGTATGTGGTTGTGTGTGTGGGTGTGTTTGTGTGTGTCTATGTGTGTGGCTGTGCATGGGTGTGTTTGTGTGTGTATGTGGTTGTGTGTGGGTGTGTCTATGTGTATGGGTGTGTTTGTGTGTGTATGTGGTTGTGTGTGTGGGTGTGTGTGGCTGTGCATGGGTGTGTTTGTGTGTGTATGTGGTTGTGTGTGGGTGTGTCTATGTATATGGGTGTGTTTGTGTGTGTATGTGGTTGTGTGTGTGGGTGTGTGTGGCTGTGCATGGGTGTGTTTGTGTGTGTATGTGGTTGTGTGTGTGGGTGTGTGTGTGTCTATGTGTGTGGCTGTGCATGGGTGTGTTTGTGTATGTATGCGGTTGTGTGTGGGTGTGTCTATGTGTATGGGTGTGTTTGTGTGTGTATGTGGTTGTGTGTGGGTGTGTCTATGTGTTATGGGTGTGTTTGTGTGTGTATGTGGTTGTGTGTGGGTGTGTCTATGTGTATGGGTGTGTTTGTGTGTGTATGTGGTTGTGTGTGGGTGTGTCTATGTGTATGGGTGTGTTTGTGTGTGTATGTGGTTGTGTATGTAAAACTATTACTTACAGTTTAACATTAACTGGATTTATGGTAAAATCCTTATTCCACAGTCAAATAGATTTTATTTCCAATTTTAAAATCTAATTTGTGCCCAGTACTGTTCATAGCTAGTGATTTATTGTATTAATACAACAAGCACTGGCAAAGTGTTTTCATTATGTTCTGTTTGTGGTAGTTGCAGTGCATAAATGTTAACCACATCATAGATGAGAGCTAAGCACTCTGTTCAGTTTCCTGTGTTAAATATTGGGTGCCGCCTTAATTCTACATCTTCTGAAAAGTTTCCCACAAGTTGGTTTGTAAAAAAAAATAATATTAACTCAAAAAATATACAATGGAGAAAATAAGTATTTGATCCCCCACTGACTTTGACAGTTTGTCCTCTGACAAATAATTAAACAGTCTATGATTTTTATGGTAGCTTCATTTTAACAGTGAGAGATGGAATATCAAAAAGAAAATCTAGAAAATTAAATAATATTTAAATAAAAAATAATTTGCATTTCATTGAGGGAAATAAGTATTTGATCCCCTAAAAACCATGACTAGTGTTGGCTCCCACAGACCACTGACACACCCTAATCTCAGTGAAGTCGTTATCTGCATGAGAGACACCTGTCCCAAATTGTCACCTGTATAAAAGGACACCTGCCAACAGACTCAGTGACACTCCAACATCTCCACCATGGGCAAGACTAAAGAGCTGTCTAAAGATGTCAGGGACAAAATTGTTGACCTATACAAGGCTGGAATGGGCTACAAAGCCATAAGTAAGAAGCTGGATGAGAAGGTGACAACTGTTCAATTATTCGGAAGTGGAAGAGGTACAACATTACTGTCAATCGACCTAGGCCTGGAGCTCCATGCAAGATATCACCTCGTGGAGTCTCATTGATCATGAGACATCCATACCTGAGTTCTACCACACTTATACAGTAACACAGACATCCATACCTGAGTTCTACTGCACTAATACAGTAACAGACATCCATACCTGAGTTCTACCGCACTAATACAGTAACAGACATCCATACCTGAGTTCTACCGCACTAATACAGTAACAGACATCCATACCTGAGTTCTACCGCACTTATACAGTAACAGAGACATCCATACCTGAGTTCTACTGCACTAATACAGTAACACAGACATCCATACCTGAGTTCTACCACACTTATACAGTAACACAGACATCCATACCTGAGTTCTACTGCACTAATACAGTAACAGACATCCATACCTGAGTTCTACCGCACTAATACAGTAACACAGACATCAATACCTGAGTTCTACCGCACTAATACAGTAACAGACATCCATACCTGAGTTCTACCGCACTTATACAGTAACACAGACATCCATACCTGAGTTCTACCGCACTAATACAGTAACAGACATCCATACCTGAGTTCTACCACACTAATACAGTAACACAGACATCCATACCTGAGTTCTACCACACTTATACAGTAACACAGACATCCATACCTGAGTTCTACTGCACTAATACAGTAACAGACATCCATACCTGAGTTCTACCGCACTAATACAGTAACACAGACATCAATACCTGAGTTCTACCGCACTAATACAGTAACAGACATCCATACCTGAGTTCTACCGCACTTATACAGTAACACAGACATCCATACCTGAGTTCTACCGCACTAATACAGTAACAGACATCCATACCTGAGTTCTACCACACTAATACAGTAACCCAGACATCCATACCTGAGTTCTACTGCACTAATACAGTAACACAGACATCCATACCTGAGTTCTACCACACTAATAAAGTAACACAGACATCCATACCTGAGTTCTACCACACTAATACAGTAACACAGACATCCATACCTGAGTTCTACCACACGACAGCGCTACCCACTGCGCCACCATGCCGCCCAATTAGTTCAAATTAATTCTAAATATGTAAAAATGTCATTCCCTTTAATGCATCCTCATTTGCGAATCAAATGTATGCTTCAAAATGTACACACAACTATAACAATGACTAGGTGATTACACATATTAGTGCAACCAAGAACAAAATTACTTTCTTTATGATTGAATCAACTGAGACTCTATATTTCTGTGTATTTGAATAACATATTTAGGACCCGCTTATCTAAGAGAGAGGAGATAACATGCTTGACTATCTTTGCTTGATCTGTGTCTGTTGTAAGTGGACGGATATAGTGTTTAAGTCATACTAGATCCATGCTTAATACAAACTACAAAGAGACAGATCTACTGTGTGCCAACTTGACCAAATATTTTGATCAATTATATCAATTTTCTTACTAAGCGCTACTTTAAAATTTCACAATGAACAGACATTTTGAGGTAATTACAAAAAATGTCCTTCATTCAGACCCCAACCCCCCACCACCCCCACACCCAGATTTAGCCCCCCCCCATCCATAGATTTCTATTTACGCCCTTGCAACCAACCTGTCTTTATTCTGACTTGGAAATACATTTAAGGTGATTCTCATTCACAATGTAGCCGAGCGTGACAATACAGAAAATCGTACTGATATGATATTTAAAGGTACATTTGTCAAGCAGCCATGATATTCATATACAGTGACTCTTTCAATATTGGAATATTTCAGAGTAGTGTTTTGTAGAGAGTTAGAATCAACACTGGAAGCTGAATTTAGTTCTTCTTTGCATTTAAAACTGTATAGATCAGTCTGCACTGTATTGAAGGAGTGCTGTAATTTTTCATTGCTGTGTGAACAGATTCAGCAGAACAGTGTAGAACAGTCTTTACTGTATGAAGGTGCACTTTGTCAGAGACGCCAGTACCATTCATATCATACACGATCACTTCTATTGGAGAGCGGTTTATCATTTAACTGGCTTATACAATAGAAGACCTCTACTTCACCTTAACATGCACTGTTCTTACCAGGTAGACTGGTGGTGAGACAGCTTCCTGATGATTTAATATCTCTTTGAAGGCAGACTTTTTTGCTGCATGTGGTTTTTGTTGTATAACTTAGTGCTGATGTCAAAGCTGATTTCCACACTCAAGGTTTAGATTCAGATTCTCCGTTGTCTGGTATTGAGCTCTACATTAATCAGAAATGGTATTGGATCAGATACTAGAGGTAGTCAGACCAAAAGTTACCAAGAAGAATGGACTTTTAATTTTAATCTTATTCAGCCTTGTTGCTGCAGAAAGCTTTGTCGAGAGAGACTTTCAGTGCCCTTGCAAATTCGGCTTTAGAGTAACACTTTTAATTTTCTACCTGCTGATACCTGCCTTTATCATTTTTGCCATCACATTTTGCATTATGCGTGAACTAGAAAGGCAGGAATCTAATGGGGAAACTCAGATGTCTGGAAGATGTAATCAATGCTCATTTGGGAATTTTATTCCCAGTATCTTTTGGATAATCTTGGTCTTCTGTGATGGCAGATATGTGGCTTGTTTTTATACCACATTTAAAGGAGAATATGCTGACAGCACTGCAGAGCCTCAATGGGAATGGTGTGACAAAAACCGAACGCTGACTGATGACCAGAAGAAAGCAGAGACACAATATAACTGGTCCAAGGTAAGCTGTTTACAACTAAATGTAGGTGATGTGAAATATTCTAGCTGCACAATGTAGAACCCCTTCTTAAAACTTTCATCTACATATTTTACTGTTGCCAATGATTACTTTGACTGGATGGAATTTTGTTAATTCACTGGAAGGTAGCATGGCCTCATACATTTGAGTTTTAACCCTTCTGTGGTGTTCAGGTCTGTGGGACCCATTTTCAATGTTTATCAAAAGAAAAATAATGTGATTTATTATTATTTCAATCTCAGATTCTTGGCCATTTTCTGTGAAGAACATATAAAATAACCCACTTTCAGCGCCTTCACTCTGTTCACCCCCCACACATTTATATTACACATGTGGTGTTGGGCTGAACCCACGGGGAGTAAAAGTGTGGAGGTGCTGTGTCCTTCACTCTGTTCTCCTCCTACATGGCCTGCTGGTAGTGTAGATATTTTAAACATCTGTTATTTTTACATAAATTATTATGGCTGTATTAATATAAAAAACAATCATTTGACCATACCGGCTCTAGTGCCCCTTTAGTGCTCCCCCTTTCTTAATTAAATACAGATTTAAAGATTTTTTCCCCTCAAACTGTATAGCTAAAGCTTGTACAATTTTGTATAAAAATCTGTAGAAAATGTGGTAACACTTTCTATGAATGTCATGTTTGTAAGCATCTATAAACACATTTATAACATGTTATAATGCCTTCATATGGCATTATAAACATGATTATAAACATTTATAAAAATGAATTACACTGGATTACACTTTATAGCCATGTTTATTATACATTGTGAATTGTTAATATAATGCATTATAAGTGGTGTTGATAACATGTTATACTGTCAGTGCCAAAGAAGTCAGTCCCAGCTTGGAGACTGCAAAGTAAAGACAAATACCAAGCTAACGGTGGTGTACATTGACTTTCCCACATTGGGTAAAACACTGATGGCAGCTCTAGTTTAAACTCTGACATTTGAAGCCTGTAATGTGCTTTATTATGTATGTTTTAGTGTTTCAGTAAATTCTTCAGTAAATACTTCAACTTCAAGCCTCACTTTTAACACTGGAGGAGGCTTTAGTACAGTACACTTCACTTTAGAGAGGACATACAACTTATGAGCTCATAATTTGTTATGAGCAGTACTTATAATGTATTATGTTAACAATTCATAATGCATAATAAGCATGGCTATAACGTGTAATGCATTTTTATAAATATTTATAGCCATGTATTATAATGCCTTATGAATGCATTATAACATGTTATGAATGTGTTTATAGATGCTTACAAGGGTGACATTCATAGAAAGTGTTACCGAAAATGTGTTAAAGTTAGTAGTTGAAATCAAAACCATTAACATAAACATATCTGAACAATATGCATAAGATAAATGATGATTATGTTCTAAGAGATGTATACTCTAATGATTTCAGTGCATTTTCTGGATGTTAACCTACAGTCGTATGCCAATGTTTGAACGCTTATGGTCAAAGCATATTTTATTAAAGCAAGGCATATTTTATTTTGTTGATTGTTGATTTGTGGATGAAGTGAAAATAATACAATAATAACACATCCTCTACAGAAAACACACTTAAATATGACATTTTCTGCAAATTTAAGTGTACTATTTTTGCAACCCCAATTCCAAAAAAGTTGGAACGCTGTGTAAAATGTAAATAAATGTAAATAAAAAAAGAATGCAATGATTTTCAAATCTCATAGACCCATACATTATTCACAATAGTGCATAGAACAATATCAGATGTTGAAAGTGAGACATTTTACCATTTCATGAAAAACCCAGACTCTTCTTCTGTGAAGCCATGCTGTTGTGATGGATGCAATATGTGGTTTAGCATTGTCTTGCTGAAATATGCAAGGTCTTCCCTGGAAGAGAACGCATATGTTGTTCTAAACCCTCTATATACTGTTCAGCATTGATAGAGCCTTTACAGATGTGTAGCTGCCCACACTATAGGCACTAATGCAGCCCCAGACCATCAGAGATTTTGACCAGACCATCAGAGATTTTGAACTGTGTGCTGATAACAAGCTGGATGGTTCCTCTCCTCTTGAGTCCACACAGAACAGTATTTCCATTTTGCCTCAGTCCATTTAAAATGAGCTTTGGCCCAGAGAAGATGGTGGCGTTTCTGGATCGTGTTGACATGTGGCTTCTTATCTGCATGATACAGCTTTAACTTGTGTTTATGGACTGCACAGCAAACTGTGTTCACAGACAGTGATTTCTGGAAGTGTTCCTGAGCCCATTTATTGATTTCCAGTACAGAATCATGCCTGTTTTAATGCAGTGCCACCTGAGGGCCCGATCCCAGCATCCAATATTGTCTGTTGTGTACAGAGATTTCTCCAGATTCTCTGAATCTTATGATGATATTATGTACTGTAGATGGTGGGATATACAAAGTCTTTGCAATTCTACATTGAGGAACATTTTTCTGAAGTTGTTCCACAATTTTTGTGTTTGTGTCACAATGAGTTTTTCACACATTGTGAACCTCTGCCCATCTTTACTTCTGAGAGATTCCACCTCTCTAAAATGCTCTTTTTATACTCAGTCATGTGAGTTAGTTGTAAATTGCTCCTCCATCTGTTTTTTATTAGTACCACTTACTTGTTGCCCTGTCTCAACTTTTTTTAGATGCATTGCTGCCATCAAGTTCTAAATGTGTTAATATTTTTGATTAAATGGTAAAATGTCTCACATTTAACATCTGATATGTGTTCTATGTACTATTGTGAATAAAATATGCGTCTATTGCATTCTGTTTTTATTTACATTTATTTACACTTTACACAGCGTCCCATACTTTTTGGAATTGGGATTGTATTTATTTTACTATATTGGAAAAAATAAAACAAAATTTATCAAATCAACCTTTTGCACAGGCTACAGTCTATATATTTGTTAATGTTAAATTCGGTCAATAAACAATAATTGTGCATTAAAATGTGAGGAAATGTGTTTTCTATAGACAATGTGTTAACTTAGTTACACTTAGAAAGCTAAGAAAACAACTGTATCTCGAAACTACAAATATGTTCACAAATAAATTATTATCAATGAACTTAGAACAAGTGGTAGATCAAGGATATACATATACATATCCATATTCCTTAGTGATATTACTTAATAATATTACTGATAATAATAATAATATTACTTACTCTCATTTGGAATCCTGGTTAGTCAGTTTTGTAAAAAACGTGGAGTCTCCATTGAACAGGTTAGTCCTCCATTCAAGGCTTGTTTTAATCTGCAGTGGTGGAACAACAAAATATCTTCCTGATCAAACTGTTCTCTTCACAGACCGGGGGACCACATGAAAGTATTCCATTGGAGAGCACTACCAGGAGAACGCAGATGACAGCAGACGACATGTAATTTTAGACTGCTGAGTTGTCAGAATAATTCAGTATTATACTCTATGATAATGCTTTAATTGCCATATATGGTTTTTACTTAAGCTTAGAACTCTGTAAGCAGAAGAGTTCAGACAGAGTGCACTGCGTACACTCTGGGGTCAGATGAAGGGCTCTCCTATCAGTAAGAGGAAACAACGGTACGCAGAAAGGAGAACTTGTCCTTTGGGTAAACTCTAAGAAAAGGGATGTATCAGGAAATAGATAAACAAGAAGTTGAAGAATAGTTCAGCTGAGCAAGAGTGAAACGTACATTTCCAAAGGTATAAGACAGGGCATGACCCAAAGCGCTTTGAGCATTACATTCTAGACTTGACTCTGTGTGTAACTGCTCCCTTGCTGCAAGAATAAAAGCTTCAAAGACATCGGTGGTCTCAGGCTGATTATTTAAAGAAGATTTTTTTAACATGAGTCATCATCAAACTCTGCCCAGCTTTCAGTTTAGAATGAAGAGCTATCAGGATCATGCAAGAAAGCATCAATTCATCACTGTAACATTTTATCCTCTTTGAAGTCTTTTAACGCTTTTTAAGAACAGATGTTTTTGCATCATTCATATGTTCTTTTGTTTATGTGATTTCCTGGAGTAAGAACTGCTTTTTTATTTATTTTATTTTTCAACTTTTACACCCATATAAGAGCTGAATTTGTTCTGCATGTTGTGTTTAAAGGATTTTCTTGAAGTTTCCTTATTTTTCTGAATGCTGCTGAGATGGTCTTATTTTCCTGTTTCCTACTGTATGGGTGGCCAGCTGCCAAATAACTTCAACTTTTGTTCATCCAGTAACTGTTCTGGTCTGTTCTGATATATAAATGCATATGCCAAATGCTAGGCTTCTGTAAATTAGAAAAGATTAACATTTGTTTATAGTATGCAGTTACCTTAGGACAAGGATGTTCAATGGAGGTCTACCACCCTGCAGAGTTTCACCTGGACCTGAACTCTGCAGATCTCCAGGACCAGAATTGGGCCTTAGAAGATGATGTTAACTCATTGATTTATGAATAAAATGTATAATTTTGTGTTGCTTTTTATTAAGTGGATGACTAGCTAAGAGTACAATTCATATTAGTAAACATGTATCTTTAATTTTTTCACTTCACTTTACTCTGATTTTTGTGAGCTTTGTAAAACCTTACACATAAAGTTACAAATAATTACAGATTACATATATAAGGAAGTGAACATGTGCCAATAAGTCCTAACCTAAATGAAACTGAGCTAGACGATTTGGAATTAATGCAAATCATTTATTGCATAATACATTATTTTAATCAAGGTAAGACGAAGCATCAGTGAGTTATCTGGCTTGGAAAATGACCCAAAATCCACTCTATAACCGGATATTTGTTCTCTGCTTTTAGGCTTCCAAACTCAGCCAACACAGACATGTGATACACATATGACAGTAATAATCAGCAGGACGCACCCTTTTTAGTCTGAGAGGTTTTATCGAGGTGCAGAAAACTAACAACAAGTAATCTGGCTCAAAATACTGCCCAAATAATCAATTATTTTGATGTTATTTCTCTGCTTTAGTGTACTATACTGTGATGTTTTCATGTGACAGTATGATAAGATGGTACGTCACAGTGTAATAAACGCCTGCTAGCAATATGTGACAGTTATTACACTTGGCAAAGGACAGCACAGTTTGGCACTTCAATTTGTAACTGCAAGTCAAAAACTTCAAATTCAAAAGGCAAGTCATTTTCTTGCCTTTAACATAGCTTGAACTGCTTAATGTATAGACTTTCAATTATGTGTAGATAATTTCAGCAAGAGGTGTGATTTATAACTTTAATATGTTTTGAAGATATTTTAGAATAATGTTTGAGATTTTCCCAAAAACTTCAATGGTATTATCTTCTGTGTTTTTTGTGTTGTAATTACTATGATTTGAAATTGTAATAATCAGTAAACACTTTGCTTTAAACCTTTTCACTAACTCTGTCACAGGAGTCTAAATAAGCTTAGATTTTGTATTATTATTATTATTATTATTATTATTATTTACCTTCTTAGCATTTCCTTCAGGAATTGCATATCTACAGGGCTACAGACTGCAACTAAAATGGTTGCAAATGCAACAACATTTATTAATTTGCGAGTAATAAAATTAATTAACTCACCAGTGGCGACAGGTAACAACTTTGGATTATTCTTATTTTTCATATAAATATTTGCATAAATATTTTTCTGTATTTATTACTTTTTTGTTTTTCTGTATTTTCTTTCATAATTTTTCATCTTAAAATGTAACTGATATTCTTTAGTGTCACATAGATGTGTCTGCCTATCAAAAAATGCCTGCATGTTTGCAGGATTTCAACCAGAGTGGCAAAATGTGGCAAAGCAGCTGAGCTTTTTGCACCAAATGTCGGCATGTAGAAAATAAAATATGTGAATTTTTTTCACACAATCTATGTCACTATCAGACCTTAAGAAGTCATCTGCTCAACCCCAGACTCAGTTAGGACCAATGAGCTAGTGAAAGACGCACACGAAGATGTGCTTTCAAACACTTCATGCAGAAGAACAACCACAGAATTTCAAAACTTCTTGGCTTCATAAAATAAATCCAATTAAATGAATATTGACAAATATGTACTATAGATAAACATAAACATTCTGCAAGCCAAAGGATGAGCAAAGGGAGATACAGTACAGTACAGGTACAATTGAGTACTGAAGTACTGAGGTACATATACACAGCACATACAGCTAAATGAATTGAGCAGCAAATATAAATGTAAACATATTTATTAAATATGTATATCGCCACAAGTTAAAGTGCATATGTGCACTGACTATGAAAGTGGGACAGGCTTTTATTCAGGAGGATTATGGCATAGTACACACAGTGGTTTAGTACACATACTAGTACACATGTAATAAAGTGGATGTGCAGCTGTCTCAAGGTCTAAATCTTTAGAGCTCTCTCTTTCTTGGTGTGGAGATGGAAACCACTGGAAAAGAGAATGACCAGGATGTGAGGGGTCAGCCATGATTTTCCCTGCCCACTTCCTCACCCTAGATGAGTGAAGGTCTTCAAGGAGAGCCGAAAGCTGATGATTTTCTCTGCACATGGCAGTGTTCGCTGCAGCTTAGGCTTGGTGTGCGTAGGCTACCAAATGGAGATGGAGGATGTGATGATGGATTCTATTATGGCAGTGTAGAACTGGACCAGCAGTGCTTGAGACAGCCCAAATCTCTTGAGCTGTTGCACGATACAGGATACTGCTGGGCCTTCTTCAAAACTGCATAACTTCATAACTGTCTGTCAGGATTTGAGATCCCCCTGAATGGTGGTGCCCAGGAAATTGTAAGACTCTGCTCTGGAGCTGTATATTTACAGTGGAGGCAGTGGGTGGGTTTCTGTCTGTAATCAATGATCATCTCCACGGTGTTTGTGTGTTTAGCTCCAGGTTGTTAGCTCCACACCATGACACCAGTCGCTTTACTTCCTCCCAGTACATGGACTTTTCATTGTTTGAGACGAGACTGACCAGGGTAGTATAATCTGCAAACTTAATTAATTAATTAATATCCAGCCAACAGTGTCCTATGGGCAGCGTCCTGTGACCACTGATGAAGGACTAAAGGATGACCAACAAACTGCACAGCAACAGATGAGCAGTTGTCTCTGACTTTAATAGAGTGGACAGGGAGTGGACACAGTGTTTAAAAACTCCAGCAGCACTGCTGTGTCTGATCCACTCGTACCAGCACAACACCGGTCAGTGTATACTGTCAATGCATGATGATCTGTCTATCTATCTATCTATCTATCTATCTATATATATATATATATCTATCTATCGTGGACAAAGCTGGTATAGCTTACTAGTTTTTTGACAGTTAACTCCTAAGTCTTTTATTTCCTGGTTTATAAAGGGTAACGGAAAAAAATTACAGGTGCCCCCTGCTGGTCAAAACTGGAAAAATTGTGAGGAAAAAAATGGCTCTTGGCATGTGATGCTAGAAGTATTATTCAGCTGTTTTTGGTATGTTATGCAAAAAAATAAATAAATTGAAATTTAGATTCATGAATGAACTTTTTTCCATCTTACCTTTTAGGGCTTCTGTAAATAATACCTATGTTGCCGTACAGTTGCTATCAACAACATAACACAATGAAATTCAATTCAGCTCAATTCAACTTTGTCATTATACCAATAAAGGGTTGTACAGTATAACAAAACATTGTCAGGCTACTTCTCTGGTGCAGTAATAAAACAGAGTAAAAAACAAAAGTGCAGAGACAATAGACACAAAGACAAAGACAGGTGCAAAGACAGTAAATACAGAATGTATGCAGGAACAGTAACTGTAGGTCAGAAGGTGGAGGTAAAATTTAAAGTGTAAACTGTAAGTAAAAATATGTAGTCTTTGAGTGATTTACAACTTAGGTGTTCTAGACAGTGTATTCAGTTGGAATTGTACAGATGTTGAGGTAAACCAGGTGTGGTGTGCAAATTATAGAAAGTGTTTGTAAACAGCATCACAGCTATTAAATTCACAGAGTGTACAGTGCAGCTTTATGAATAAGTATAAAGCTTACAGCATAAATGTTCAAGTGCAGAGCATTCCAGTTAAAAGTGTGCATACTGTCTCATGGGTCACTGGGACTCAGTGTGTAGATATGCTCAATAAACTCAGAGGACCAGGGTTTAGATCAGTAACAGATCATTAACACTTAACAGATCAATGACTTTCTTCACAAATATACTTGAGTAGAAGCAAATGTACAAATCCAAAAATGTATTTGAGCTCATATAACTGAGAAAATGAAACTAGTTACTACTCTTCTCTTTTTACACCAAAAAAGAAAACAGTCACAAAACTGTTCTAATGCCACAGGCAAGTTAAGAGCTTCAGACAAATAAGATCAGGAAATAAAGGAAGTCAGGTAAACAGTGTGCAGTTCGGGGGAACCGCAGAAGATCACTTTTTTGTCTTTTCCTGCAAACCCTCTCAGAAGATCACTCGGGACTCTCATCCTAATAGGTCCAATCAAATGTTTATACAGGGCTACTTTATCAGATTCAAAACTGAGACCAAAATTCTAATTTCTACATTTATTCATACTTTAGTTTGTAATATTAGTTTGTAAAATTTAGTTCAGTGTTTCTGTAGTAAACTGCTCTTTTGTTTAGAAAGTAGAAACCGGCTGTTTTGCTTGTTAACCACCAGGTGGCAGCAGGTATCCTAGAGCAGAGTGAAGATTAAACAACAAAAAGCAAGAAAGCTGTATTAGCAGGAGATTGAGCCTTGCAGTGGACCTGTGTGTAAATCGTCAAACGAATAAAGACGCTTCAAGCTGCACTCACTTAATTCTGTTTAATGTGATGACTTCCACAGTGGAGATATTACATATTTGGCGACGAGGATAAACTGGAATGTGTTGGGACTGAGTTACAAAGAGTGAGAGAAACTTTCTCGGACAGCGACACGAAAAAATGGCCATGGTAGGAAATGTGACTCCCTTTGATTCCCATTCGCAGTCTTGGGAAGAGTACTGCGAAATGTTGGTATATTTTTTCAAAGCTAATGATATTGTGGAGGCAGACAAGAAAAAGGCCATTTTGATAAGCTGTGTGGGGCCGGTTACGTATAGCTTAATCAGAAGCTTAGTGAGCCCGCAAAAGCCTGGTGAGAAGACATTTGAGGAGTTGGTTAGCCTACTCAAGGCTCACTTCAACCCCAAACCAAGTGAGATTGTGTAGAGATTCAGATTTAACTCCAGACTGTGAAAAGAAGGTGAAAATGTTGATGATTATGTGGCTGAACTGCGTAAACTTGCCCAAGATTGTAATTACGGCGAGTTTTTACCATAAATGCTGAGAGACCGACTGGTGTGTGGCGTCAATGATGATCATATTCAGAGGAGACTACTGGCCGAACCAGAACTGACATTTGAGAAAGCTCTGAAAAAGCCCAGGCTATGGAGTCTGCTAGTCAGAATGTGATGGATTTGCAGGGTCATATGCAGGAAGATTTGGGAAAATCTCATAAATCTCAAGCCACAGTCCATCGTGTCAGATCAGAGCATAAAATTGATCAAGTGTGCCACAGGTGCAATGGGTCACATGCGGCAATGGACTGCAGATTTATAAATCAGCTTTGTCACAGGTGTGGCAAGAGGGGCCATATAAAAAAGGCATGTCGCAGCAAAAACAATGTAGGCCTAGACCAGAAGAAAAAAGGGTCTGTGGTGTGGCATGGTCAGTCTAAGCCCGGCAGAGTAAACAAAGGTCAGAGAGCTCACCTGTTAAAAGAAGAAGGAGAGGAGGAGTCAGCGGAGGAAAGAGAAATGCACACAATTTACAGTGTAGAAGAGCACAGCTTACACAGAGTAGCTCCAATCACAGAGAAGGTGAACATAAATGGAACCGAGGTAATATTCGAAATTGATACTGGCTGTGGAGTGACCGTGATAAATAGAGATCAGTACTCCAAGCTTTGGCAGAAGTCAAACATACCGGAGTTAGAGAGTTGTAATCTGGTGCTAAAAACATACACAGGACAAAGAATAGAGGTGCAAGGCAGGACAGAAGTGATGGTACATCACTATAACCAGACAAAATCCCTCCCAGTGATTGTGGTTAACAGAACAGGACCCAACTTGTTGGGCAGAGATTGGTTACAGCAGTTAGCTATGGTGGTACAGCCAGTTAACCAAGTAGGCCCTGAGATGAAACTCACTCTGGAGGCAGTGTTGGAAAGGCACTCTGAAGTCTTCAAGGAGGAGCTGGGTCAGCTCCGAGGCACCAAGGCTCAAATACATGTAGATAAGGAAGCACTACCCAAATTCTACAAACCCAGGCCAGTGCCTTATGCCATGAAACCCTTGGTAGAAAAGGAACTCCAGCAACTCCTAGAAGAAAAAATTATAGAACCCGTTAAGTTCTCAGAGTGGGCTGCCCCAATAGTCCCTGTTCTTAAACCAGGAGGGGCTGTAAGAATCTGTGGGGACTATAAACTCACTGTGAATCGAGTCTCAAAGTTGGAACAGTACCCAATACCAAAGATCGAAGATTTGTTTGCTAACTTGGCGGGAGGAGAACGATTTACCAAGTTAGATATGAGTCATGCATACCAACAAATAGTGTTGGACGATGAGGCTGAGAAGTATGTCACTGTTAACACACAAAAGGGCCTATACACTTACTGTCGCTTACCGTTTGGTGTGTCCTCAAGTCCTGCAATATTTCAGCGCACCATGGAGAGCATTTTGCAAGGCATTCCTCATGTAACAGTATACCTTGATGATATACTAGTGAGTGGAAAGACAGAAACAGAACATCTCAACAACATGGAGGAAGTACTGACACGGTTGAAAGACAGTGGCCTCAGGCTCAAGCGAAGTAAGTGCAGTTTCCTGCACAAAGAGGTGGTGTTCCTAGGCTACAGGATAGACGCCACAGGCCTGCATCCGGTAGCTGAAAAGGTGCAAGCTATTCAAGAGGCACCCACACCTAGGAATGTGACAGAGTTAAAAGCTTTTTTGGGGTTATTGAATTATTACCACAGGTTTTTGCCAAATCTGTCTACGACCTTAGCGCCTCTGCACAAACTGTTGAGGAAAGACAGTGGATGGAGTTGGGAAAGAGAGCAACAAGTAGCTTTTGAAAAAGCCAAGGCTCTCATGCAGACATCCGGATTTCTAGCACACTATGATGCCAGCAAAGAATTGCTGCTGGCATGCGACGCATCCCCATATGGGGTGGGGGCTGTCCTATCCCACTGTATGCCAGATGGATCGGAGCGACCAATTGGATTTGTGTCTAGGACATTAAACACAGCAGAAAGAAACTACTCCCAGCTGGACAAAGAGGGTTTAGCTGTGGTCTTTGGTGTAAAAAAAATTCACAGCTATCTGTATGGGAGAAAGTTCGCAATAATCACAGATCACAAACCACTCCTTGCCTTATTCAATGAGCAAAAAGGAGTGCCTCAGATGGCCTCACCAAGGATCCAACGTTGGGCAGTTACTTTGTAAGCCTACGAATATACGATTGTATATAAAGCAGGCAAGGATCACAGCAACGCAGATGCCCTCAGCAGACTCCCGCTGAAAGTGACGGAGGAACCCCCAAGGGATGTAGAGAGAGTATTGTTATTAGATCATATGGATACACCTTTGGTGACAGCCAGACAGTTACAGAAATGGACAGACAGAGACAAGCTAATGACTTTGGTACGTGAATATGTAGTGAGGGGTTGGCCAACAAAGATAACTGACCCTAATTTAGTGCCTTATGTACACCGTCGGGAAGAACTCAGTACCAGTGAGGGGTGTGTATTATGGGGTTCTAGAGTCATTGTTCCACCAGCAGGTAGGGAAGCAGTGTTGAAACAATTACATCAGTCACATACCGGTATAACGCGAATGAAAGCACTGGCGCGCAGCTACCTCTGGTGGCCAAAGCTAGATGGTGATATTGAAGCTTTGGTGAGGGCTTGTCCTGCGTGTCAAGAAGACAGACCGCGCCCAGAAGTAGCGCCCCTCCATCCCTGGGAATGGCCGGAACAGCCATGGAGGAGGGTACATGCAGCCTATACAGGACCCTTCATGTTCCTGATACTGATTGATGCCCATTCTAAATGGATGGATGCATATCCGCTCAACAGCTCAACCTCTGCTGTCACTGTAGAATGCTTGAGGAAGAGTTTCAGTCATCTATTCCTGAGATGCTAGTAACTGACAATGGGACATGCTTCACTAGTAGTGAATTTGCAGAGTTTATGAGACGAAATGGCATTAACCATGTCACAACAGCTCCTTACCATGTTTCATCTAATGGATTGGCAGAGAGGGCTGTACAGACATTTAAAGCGCTGCTAAAGAAAACCACCGGTGGAAGCATCGAAACCAGAGTGGCCAGAGCACTCTTCAGCTATTGCATAACACCCCAGAGTACCACAGGAAGATCACCTGCTGAGCTGTTGCAAGGAAGAAAACTGCGATCCACCCTAGATCTACTCTATCCAGATTTCAAGGGTAAAATGGTACAGCAACAGTTACGACAGAAGCACTACCATGACCTACAAGCCAAGGGCCGAAGTCTGAAGGTGGGGGATCCGGTGTACACTCAAAACTTTGGATCCGGACCAATGTGGATTCCTGGAGTAGTTGAGCAGCGAACAGGACCAGTCTCTTGTAAGGTACTGTTGGGAAATGGCAAGGTAGTGAGGAGGCACATAGACCAAGTTAAAAGCAGGAGTGCTTCTTACACTTCTGAGTGTGACTCACAAGGGAGTATCTCTCAGGAAAATGTTGCAGCTGAAAAGGTTCTAAATCCTGGAATGCTGAAGAACGCAGTCATGAGAGAGAAAACAAAAAGTGAGACTGAGACATCAGAGGCAACATCTTCAGAGGTATCGCCCCAGAATCATCAACAACCGGTGCTTCGAAGATCAGAACGAGATCGGAAACCACCTACATATTTGAAGGAATTTGTTAGAGTAGTGGTGAGTTCCCCAGCCACAGGGTGAGAATGAGCCCTGGAACTCATTGAGGCTGAAGGTAGTCTACCCTGATGTCTCTAGTGTAGGAAAATGACAAAGCCAGGACATTCCTTTGTGGATAGTTACAACACTTGTTGGTGGACTAAAAAAAAAAAAATTCAAGTTTGTATTTGGAAAACTGTTCATCTCTGAGTGATGTTGAGCACCTTAGGCATAGGGATAAGTTTTATTCAGAGGGGAAGGAATGTAGTAAACTGCTCTTTTGTTTAGAAAGTAGAAACCGGCTGTTTTGCTTGTTAACCACCAGGTGGCAGCAGGTATCCCAGAGCAGAGTGAAGATTAAACAACAAAAAGCAAGAAAGCTGTATTAGCGGGAGATCGAGCCTTGCAGTGGACCTGTGTGTAAATCATCAAACGAATAAAGACGCTTCAAGCTGCCCTCACTTAATTCTGTTTAATGTGATGACTTCCACAGTGGAGATATTACAGTTTCTTTTTCTGCCGGAGATGCTTTTCTCGCATCTCTGGCAGGAAACTTTTCATCAAAAGTAGAACAGTTTCTTGTAAAATGTTTCTCAACGTTTGATTTTTACGAGGCTGAAGTCACTTCTCATTCGCCAGCTTCTTGTTTAAATTTTCCGGTTCCACCTTAAATGGTGCCTGAGGTGCTAGAATGTAACTGCTGCACCATTTAAGGTGGAACGGAACAATTTGAACAAGAAAATGACTTCAGCTTTGTGACTTCTTGTTGCAGATTAAACAAATCAGGAAACCAGCTGGAGTGATGAATGCAATTAATTCCATTTGTCTCTAAGTTATCGATGTTCATCTTAAATCTCTCTCTTTGCCGTTTCATTAGCTACTAGTCTGTGTTGCTATGGTGACCAGCAGTCTGCGCTGATCTTCAGGGTTAAAGGGTGAATTAGCAGTTCTACATTAACTCCAGAGTTTAAGACCATTTATTGTTAAACTGTGTTATAATAAATAAAGAACTGTGTCATAATAAAGAACAAGACATTAATAAAGTCCTAGTACTTCTTATAATAAAGTGTTACCAATAATTCATTATAAAGTAATACATATTTGATATTGTGCCTTTTATGTTGCCAGATCTCCATCACATGCAGTGTAGTCAGCTGAGCTTATTTTTTTCTTTATATTCGTTTCATTTGAGGTGGGGAGAGGAGAGAAGAAGCAGAGGTTACTAACCAACACTGAAGGCTGTCGGATTTCTGTTTTCAGGTATACATAAATTAATGTATAAAGTTTTGGAAGCCTAAAAATTTCTCTTAAGCACCACAGTTATGCTAATGGTGCAGAGAGCAGCAGAGTGATGTCATTACTGTGTGCACTTGTTTTATCTGTACACACAACCAAGGTATTATTATCACTAATCAGCTGTAATATTTGAATTATAATTATTGTAAGTCATGTTGTTACCTTTGTTATCTCATCTTTGCTATGAGCTTTGTCAGCCCCTTTTGACTTTTGCCTCATATGAGGAGGTGAAGAGAGAAGAGAAGAAGGACTCGCTAAACAATAGAAAGGTCTGTTTTGTTTCTGTTATCAGAATAAAATCCTCACAATGAAAATACAGCACAGAGTTTCTTTGTCTATCGGTAGTAGTGCTTCAGTGTCCACTGGTTACAATAAGGCAGGAGTCCATAAACTTATAAGAGAGAGTAATAGGATGCACTTTTTGTAACCAGCAGATTTGCTAATGGATTTTGACAGGTCGTAGCCCTGCCCCCTTTGACCTTTGACCCCCCATTATCATCATCATCATCATCATCATCATTACCCTTCCGTCACCCAGGGTGGGGGGTGTCACCCTTGACCTTTTGAACAACTTCATGTGTTTGACACATGAGAACAAATGCATCAAAAAAGAGTAAGAGTATAATTCACCGCAGAAGGTCAAGGGTGACACACCCCCCACCCTGGGTGACGGAAGGGTAATGATGATGATGATGATGATAATGGGGGGGTCAAAGGTCAAGGGTGACACCCCCACCCTGGGTGACGGAAGGGTAATGATGATAATGATAAAGGGGGGTCAAAGGTCAAAGGGGGCGGGGCTACGACCTGTTAAATTCAATTAGCAAATCTGATGGTTACAAAAAGTGCATCCTATTACTCTCTCTCTTATACTTCTCATAGCAGCATGATGAAATATGAAGTGGTTAACATTGTTTATTTATCTTCTTATTCTCCAGGGTATATTTTGTTTGTCCATCTCAATTTACATGACCAAATCGTAAGGCAAATTATTCAGTAACTGCATGAAATAAATGTACATTTTTATTTTATTTTATTTTTTTTATTTTTTTGTAGAAGTTCCCCTCAAATTAACAGAACATGTGTTTTATGATCTACACATATTGCTATATGCTTACAATTTACTGCTGAAAGCCAAAAATCTTAGATGCTCTTTGTATTATTTTATAAAAATAATGTTTACAGAGCAGATCACTGAAGAGACGCCATCTGTTTATAGTTTTTAGCCCAGATTTGTGGAAAAATGGGTCGACTTTCAGTAGAAAAAAAAATTGTGAGTTCAGCTTCTTTTATTATAAGGTTTTAAAATTACATCACCCATCTATTTGACTGGAAAGATGAGAGTTACAGCTCTCATATGACCCCCACCTTTAGAATGTAGCTTATGAAATATGAAAGTTATGAAGAATATGACAAAGCGCGTTTTGGAACCACCGGTGGTCTCAAGAAGCTTAAGAGGCTACATCAGTTTAAAAATGCACTCGTTGTTAGTATAACTTCAGTCTTTGTGAATAGATTTTACTTCATGTGGAAGTTGAATGACTTTTTCAAACAGTTGTGTAGACACAGCATTTCTTTTACTACTGCTGTTGAGTTGCAGAGTTTGACCACTAGATGTTGCCTAAGCACCAATTATACTGACATTTCTTTAATAAGAGCAGAGTAACTGACAATATGTGTAGGATTATCTGTGTATATATATTGTGGTGTATTTTCTGATTTATTATACATATGACTGTATACTCTGCCTTATTGATACTTACAATAATATATGTGTCTGGTGTTCTTTTATATGCATAATTATGTTTATCTCAAAAATATATTAAAATATGAGCTTTTAGAAGAGCTCTTAACCATGTTAACCTGTTATCATACATTTATTTTTCTTAATTAAACTGACATCTATCTGTCTATCTACAACAGGGACACCAGGGGCTTACAGATCTACCACCACCTGGCTCTATTATTTGGATGCCCCTGAAGGCCCTCATTACCTGGATCAGGGATGGTAGACTATGATTAAAGCTAAACTCTGCAGGGGATGGATCTCCAGGACCAGGACTGGGATCTATACTATACTGTTCTGGATCACAAACACCACTCAAACTCATCCCAAAGGTATTGGATGGAGCTCCATCACTCAAGAGAACTCAGTGCTGGGGGACTTTATAACCCTCTAGCTGATGTTTGGCATTGGGCATGGTGACCTTAGGCTCACGTGTGGCTTTTACAGGGTATCCCATTCTAGTGCCAATGCTTTATTCTGGAGATTATAGAAGCTTTGTGTGCATAATTGCAATTGAATACCTTTGTCAGCAGTGGGTGCACATTAATGTAGCTGAATTCAGTGAAGGGGTCTACAAACTTTTGGACACATAGTCAGTCTGTTTGTCTGTGCTTGCCATAATAGAGGAAGTGTTAATGAAGTAATTGTTCTTTTCTAGGGATTTAAAGGTGAATGGGGTAATTTCTTCTCATATTCCAAAGACGTAGAGTTTAAGATGACCATGATGCTAGAGGAGGAGGGCACCACTAAAGATTCAGTTTCTCAGGATTGATTGTTTCCTCATGAACTGAAATTTCACATGTTGTTCACACCTATATTTAAAAGATTTGGTAGAAGGACACTCTTACTATATAAGGATCTTCAATCAGAGGCCTTTTTATGGTCTTCAACAAATATTACATTATGAACATTTGGATGAAATTTACTTACTATAATACTTTCTGAAAATTAAGTCAAGAAGATAAACAGACCTTTCTTTAAAGACACGTAAGTAACAGCATTGTATTGAAAAGATTAGCAGACAACATTGGCCAAAAAATATTTACAATCCATTGTGTGGCCTATGTAATGCATAATAAAATACTTATCTTTTGGTGTTTCCTACTTACTTTTATCACAATTGTGTTTTCTTTTTCTGACAATAATAAACCAACTTGTGTATCACTCCCATTTGTTTCTATATTAACAAGGTGTCATTTAAGCTGCAATAGTCCATTTTGATATTGATATTAAAGTAATGCCACAAAAGGGAAATCATGTGTAAGTAAATTAGTTCTTTCAGTTGAGCCAATGTGACAGAGAGCCACTCATAAGGTGATGTTAGAACTGGCCAGCATAACCCTATACAATGTAAGAAGACAGTCCTTGTATTTCTTGTAATAACAACAATAACAAGGACAACAACATTTATATACATCTGGAATTCAGAGCAAATCACAAGGCAGGATTTCTTCAATCCTGCTTCCATTCTTCTTTTCTCATATGAAGTGTTTGTTGAGTTAAATTGCTTCCTTGTGGTCAAAGCTGGTACAGCATGCCAATTTTAGCTCCCCAGAGAATTTGTTCACCTGGTCCCTGATGGGTAAGAGAAAAAAAAAAACTGTTGCCTTTTGCTGGTGTTAGCCAATATTTTTTCCCTATGTTACCCTTCTGGTGCAAGAGTAGAAGAGTAGCCTCAGTAGAAGAAAAAATGTTTTTGATGGCTGAAATTGTACAAGTGATGCTAGAGATGTGTTTTGGGGTGTGTTATACAGGCAGAACAAATAAATAATGTGGAACTTAGACTCAGGAACACACTTATGTTTTTTTCATCTTACCCTTCAGGGCTTTTGTAAGAAACCCATGGTCCTGCGCATGTTTCAGGCTGCTGTTGGCACTTCTCTCCAAGTGCCAGAAAGGGTGAAATCAAGCATGGCAGAACACTATCCTCTCCAGAAGCAGGAGGAACACCCCTATCCGCCCGCAAAAGGCCAACCTCTAGTGTGCCCCCTGATGTGAGAAAAGATTTCCACACATAGAAAATCCAACAGAGAAGCAAGCACGGCACAGGCAATTGCTTCTTGAATGTCTAGTTCATCTTTCCCTGAACAAAGACAAAAACAGAAACATCGCAATACAAAATAAAAAAGAGGTTGTGAAACAAAAAATAAAGGAAACTAAACGAAAAGGTTCCTCTTGATTTTGACACTGAGTGATAATTCCCCTTTGCCTTCGTACGTTTCACTTCTGTGACTATTTTTGTCGGGGAAGAGGTCCACTGGGGAGTTACTTTGGGGTTTTTGGAGAAGTATTGGGGCGTGCGCTCTTAAACTCCTTGCATTTATGTAGCATCATGGCTTGAGAGGAAAAAGCTAAATGTAAACCAAAACAAGACGTTACTTGAATTACTCAGGAACAGCATGCACAAAAAGGCAAAACACAGCTCTAAAGCAGGTCTACGGCTCTTAGAGTGTAAATGCTGTGTAAAACTTCTGACCTGTGCAGTTCCATTTATTTTTTTGGCTGATCCTATTCTTTGGTGATGGCAGATATGTGGCCTATTTGATAACTGCACCACAAGATTATGTTGACAGCAGCAAGCTGCCTCCATGGGAATGATGTGACAAAAGTCTAACACTGATCGATGAGTAGTACTATGCACAGATACACTATATTTCCAAAAGTATTCACTCACCAATACAAATCATTGAATTCACGTGTTCCAATCATTTCCAAGGCCACAGGTGTATAAAACCAAGCACCTAGGCCTGCAGACTGCTTCTACAGATATTAGTGAAAGAATGAGTCGCTCTCAGGAGCTCAGTGAGTTCCAGCATGGTACCGTGATAGGATGCCACCTTTGCAACAAGTCCTGTCGTGAAATTTCCTCACTACTAAATATTCCACAGTCAACTGTCAGTGGTATTATAACAAAGTGGAAGCTATTGGGAACGACAGCAACTCAGCCACGAAGTGGTCGGCCACGTAAAATGACAGAGCGGGGTCAGCAGATGCTGAGGCACATAGTGTGCAGAGGTCACCAACTTTCTGCAGAATCAATGGCTACAGACCTCCAAACTTCATGTGGCCTTCAGATTAGCTCAAGAACAGCATAGAGAGCTTCATGGAATGAGTTTCCATGGCTGAGCAGCTGCATCCAAGCCTTACATCACCAAGCTCAATGCAAAGCGTTGAATGCAGTGGTGTAAAGCGCCGCCACTGGACTCTAGAGCAGTGGAGACGTGTTCTCTGGAGTGACCAATCACGCTTCTCCGTCTGGTAATCCGAGATGGTACTTGTCTGACTGCATTGTGCCAAGTGTAAAGTTTGGTGGAGGGGGATTATGGTGTGGGGTTGTTTTTCAGGAGTTGGGCTCGGCCCCTTAGTTCCAGTGAAAGGAACTCCTAATGCTTCAGCAGACCAAGAGATTTTGGACAATTTCATGCTCCCAACTCTGTGGGAACGGTTTGGGGAGTTTGGCCCCTTCCTGCTCCAACATGACTGCACACCAGTGCACAAAGCAAGGTCCATAAAGACATGGATGAGCGAGTTTGGTGTGGAAGAACTTGACTGGCCTGCACAGAGTCCTGACCTCAACCCGATAGAGCACGTTTGGGATGAATTAGAGCGGAAACTGCAAGCCAGGCCTTCTCGTCCATCATCAGTGTCTGACCTCACAAATGCACTTCTGAAAGAATGGTCAGAAATTCCCATAAACACTCCTAACCCTTGTGGAAAGCCTTCCCAGAAGAGTTGAAGCTGTTATAGCTGCAAAGGGTGGGTTGACATCATATTAAACCCTATGGATTAAGAATGGGATCTCACTCAAGTTCATATGCGTGTGAAGGCAGACGAGCGAATACTCTTGGCAATATAGAGTATCATTTTACATTTATAAGGTAAGCTATGTGTATCTAAATGAGAATTCCACCAATTATTATACAATTCTACATTAATTAATCATTGAGATGCAAATACTGTCTTTTCTGATTTTTTCTTTTCTGGTTTGGTGTGAAACGCTCTGTTCTAGAGAAAAGCAGAATTTTTCACACTGGTAGTGATAGGAACCAGACATCTGAAGAGTTTAATGCCTCTAAAAGAACAAAAAGTCATTACAAAAAAAAAAATAGTCACAGATATATTCCCTGATGCCTGTGTTTGGATTTGTTTTGGATTTATTTTCTTGCTATTCCTTTTATATCTTTATTTATCTTTATTTAGTTATAATTCCTTTTTCCTTAAGTTGGCTCTTCTTTGTTAACCAGCATTAACACTAAAGCTTCTTTTGTAACAGTCTAATAAATTACTTTTATGATACTTTCTGTAGAAAGTTTACGACACTAAGTTATTACAACATGATTGGAAAACCACCTCTGTGCTTTTAAGACTGTGTATCAAGGGTCTCTTTTCAGACTCGGTTGTTGCAGATGGACAGTGCACTCTTCAATTCTTGCAAATAGATGGAACAGAAGGACAAGATGATGAGAGGATGGAACGACAGAAAAAACACAGTTGACTTTGATAGACACAATATTCCAGAACGCTGTGTCTCAGAAGGATCTTGTGACAGCAAATATTAATTAACACATAAATTCCTGATAAATTCAGACACTGAAAAAAGCCTTTATTACTTTTAACTTCATTCATTAGTACATTCGTTTGTAATTTAGTCTTGTGGTTGGTAATATATAACTTATTCATTTGTTCCTGATTAATGACTTATTATTTTCTGATTAGTTATTCATTATTAAATGCCTTAATTACTCACAGATCATGCACCCTTAATGTAAAGTGTTACCAAATTGTCACTGTCCAAACACTTATGGACGAGGGGCCGTATTACAGAAACTTCCTATCTTTTTGTCTTAAGTTAATATCTGACAGGTCAAGATAAGATTTTTCACAAATTCGTATTACAGAGACAAATCTGATCTTAATTTAGGAATCTTATCTTATAGCATCTTATCTCAAGTTAGGAAATCTTAACTTTCTCGATTGAAGTCAACAATCAGCTGTCATGTCTGTTGTCATGTCGTGCACAGCTGAAATGTAAACACGTAAAAAAAGTCAGTCAGACAGCTAATGTTAGCTACCATTACTGATGTAAAAAAAAAGTTCTAATAAAACTAAAGTGCGATAAACTGAAGGTTAAGAATATTGTGTCAGCGCCCCCTGCTGTTTATCAGAGCATCGCTGCTTTCCAGTTTCAGTCTCCATTTCCTAAACGCTTTAGCCAAGCGCGCTAACGTTATTCTTTCTAATAAACAGACACACATTCAGCTCCGTCTCTTCATTATTCACCACCATCACTGTAATATTTCATCATCAACATTAACACACGAAAGCAATAAGAGGGGATAGTGGTGATCGTGACTGCAGCGTATGGAGCTTTTAAACAGTGTTAGAAAAAAAAAAAACTTAAGTCAAAGCACAGTTTTCAGTGTAGATAAATGTAGCGTCATTATGCTGGTTATAGTGAACTGTGCTGCCCATCACTGCATAAAACAATAGAAACAGGTTAAACAGAAGTTAAGACGCTCTGGGGTTTATCTTAAAGTTAAGACAATATTTAGGATATTTTGGCAATTTAGGATGTTTCTGTAATACAGTTTTCTTATCTGAAAATAAGAGAAGATTATAGACTTAAGAACTGTTTTTCTGTAATGGCTTCTGTCCTTAACTTCAGTCCTAACTGAAGTTGCCATGACAACAAAGCAGATATGATCTCAGACTTAAGAATTTTCTGTAATACGGCCCCTGATAAGCATGGAAATGGTGGGGTGTGGTGGCAGGCAGGAGCTCAGGTTACATTTTTCTCTCATCGGATTCGCAAGACACCCGGAAAGGACTTCAGCTGTTACTTCGCTCTGAGTGCAGTATTTTCAGCTATGGCTCCTTCTCCATCCCTAGTGACAGCAGTGTTACTTGCTTTGTTTATGAGAATTATAAGTTAGTTTCTTGCTTGATGGAGAATATTATATAGTTAGAGATGCATCCAAAAATTAGAAAAGAGCAGGGTTAGTCAGCAGGGCTCAGACTCACTGTTAGGAACTCCGGGTTCCTCAGGGAGAGCTAGCACACCCTTGACTCCGGCAGCAGAGCCCTCACAGCGGGGCAAATGGTGTCTCTGCATAGTCACAAAGCTAAAGCTAATGCTAAAGCTACCCTATGCGAGCGCCACTCCTCTCCCATTCACGTGTCCAACAGGTTTGTCCCACTCAGTAAGACACCCTCTGAGAGGCCTGTTTGAAGAGCTCTAGTTGTAGGTGATTGTATTTTATGGCACGTGAAATAGCCTCTCCTTTGGGGTGGCAGTAACAATTAGCTGTATACTGGGATCCAGGGTGCCAGACATTAGAGGGAACCTGAAGCTGCTAGCTAGCCATAGATAATCAAGGATAGTTATTCATGTACGTACTAATGACGTTCGTCTGCGGCAGTCAGAAACAACTAAAAATAAAATTAAAGAGATGTGTAAATCAGCCCAGACGATGTCAGATGCCGTAATATGCTCTGGCCCCATCCCAGTTTGACATGGCACTAAAAACTACAGCAGGTTATGGTCACAGAACTGCTGGTTGTCCAAGTGGTGCTTAGAAAACAATGAGGGATCTGTAGATAATTGGCCTACTTTTGGCCTGGTCTCTTGTGTCGGGATGGTGTTGCTCTCATCTCCTGTAGCATAGCTTGTGGTCTCTCAGAGAGCCATCAATGTAGGACAGTCAGTTGCTGACAAACCAGGGCCAAGGCCAGGCAGCAGACAAACAGACTAAACTGACCGTCTGCTAGATGCCTTGAGATTGAAACATCAAAATTTCAGAAAACTTCGAAAAGTTTGTCTTACTAATTTGATCAATATCAGACCAATTATACTAATTTACGATGACAGCACCTCTAAAACTAGGACTGCTTAACATAAGATCTCTTACATCTTAGGCCGTCATTGTAAATTGACTTATTACTGATCATGATTTTGATGATGTGTGCCTCACAGAAACGTGGATTATACCTGAAAAAGACTTTGGTCTCAATGAAGCCCCCCTCACAGGCTACAATTATGTACATAACCCTCGTTTAAGAGGCCGGGGTGGAGGTATAGCAAACTTTTAAACAAATGTTTCTGATACAAATCACAAAGCAGGCTGTACACTCTTTTCTTTTGAAATTCTTTTTCTTAATATAAGTGATTCAGGAACAAATTCATTTTCATTGATTAAAATATACAGGCCACAAGGTTCATGCATATATCATAATAGTCATAATATATTGCTGTTGTTGGAAGAAAACTTTGTATCTCCAATTTTGTTGATTTTCAGTTTTGGGCATAATCTGAAAATGCCTGTTGCTGTTTACATTGTGTGTAAATTTCATGACGAATGGCTTGCAAAAAAGTCTGGTTCCATTGACTTACATTAAAAGTAAAGTATGTTTTTTCCTTCTCCTGTAAAGTTACCATTTTGGTGATACAAGGTTTTTATCCGACCAAAGCAATATGTTCATCACTACGCTATCATGTTAAGCACGCTATAACATCCTCCACAGCTGGTAGCTTTATCAGAAACCTCCCAGATCTATCAGCTTCTATCAGCTGTCTGTCTGAACCAAATAGGTATTATGACCTGGATTATTATTTAGCACAATTTCTAAATTGACTAAGAACCAAACAGCTACTGAACCCCAGATGCCATCAGCCTACAGCAGCAATGATTTTATGATTTTTTTCAATAATAAAATTAAAACAATCAGACAAAAAGTTTAAAACACACAGTCAACCTCTACTAACCTGCTGCCCTACAAAGCTAATCCAGATCTTAAGTACAGTTTAGCTACTGCAGAGAGGCTGGAATCGTTTATCTTACTTCAACATACTGAGCTAGTTAAAATTATTTCCTTCGCAAAATCTTCTACTTGCATATTAGATCCAATTGCTACAGGTTGACTCAAAGAAATTTTGTCAGTAATAACCAAGCCTCTTCTGTCAATAATAAACTCCTCTTAGCCTTGGCTATATTCCAAAAACTCTTAAACTAGCAGTAATTAGACCTCTGATTAAGAAACCTGATCCTGATCCCTGCAAGCTATCAAATTATAAACCCGTTTTGAATCTCCCCTTTATATCAAAGATCTTGGAAAAAGCTGCAGCACAACAACTAATTTCCAATTTGCATAGGAATCTCATACATAAAAAAATTCTAAGTCTGGATTTAGACTTCATCATAGTACAGAGACAGCACTAGTGAAAATTGTAAACGATCTCTTATTATTCTTTCACCAAGAAAATGTATCATTGCTGGTTTTTGATACAATAGATTGCTCTATCTTACTAGACTAGAACACCTTGTGGGATTAACAGGAATAGCTCTTTCCTGGTTCAAATCTTACCTGACTGATCGCTGTCAGTTTGTAAGTATAAATAGTAAATCCTCTATTCTTACGAAAGTAAAGTATGGTGTTCCACAAGGCTCTGTTTTAGGACCTCTATTATTCATATTATATATGCTACGACTGAGAACCATAATCAATAAACATGGCATCAATTTCCACTGCTATGCAGATGACACACAAATGTATATATCGACCAAACCAGATGATAAAGTTAAATAAAAGTTGATAAAGTTCTTTTTGGTCCAAAAACTGCTAGTTGCATCAAGTACATCTGTAAAAACCTTGGCATAAAGATTGATCCCAGTGTGTCCTTTGACACACATATGACCAATATAGAATAGCTTTCCTCCATCTTTGAAATATTGCCAAATTAATAAATGCTCTGTCTCTACAGATGCAGAAAAGCTAGTTAGTTTAATTAGTTACCTCAAGGCTGGATTACTGTAATGCCCCGCTGTCTGGATGTTCCAGCAAAAGCCTTGACAAGCTTCAGTTTGTTCAGAACGCTGCAGCCAGAGTCTCACAAGAACCAGAAACTTTGACTATATCAGTACTGTTTTGTCAAACCTACACTAGTTGCCAGTTAAATTGCTTTTCCTGACATATAAAGCTCTAAAAGGCCCCTCAGTACCTGAGTGAACTTCTGTCTTATTATGAACCATCGTGCCTACTACAAGGTGCTGGTTTACTTTTAGTACCTAGAAGTTACATCAAGGGGGGAGAGCCTTCTCATACTAAGCCCCCCAGCTTTGGAATAATCTTCTAGTCAGTGTTTGGGACTCAGACACAGCCTCAGTCTTTAAGTCTAGGCTAAAAACCCACTTGTTTAGTGGAGTCTTTGGTAATTAGTTTTCCCTGTCATATAAAAGGTGCAGATCTGAGGGTTCATGGTCACAGAGTATTATGGTAAACTGGGAGTGTTGGTGCTGTCGTACTGCTGCTCTCACTCATTCAGGTTTGTTGATGGTGAAGTGGAGGGGTGCTGACTTCTCAGGGAGCTTCATGTCTCTGTTACCTCGCCCTTTTAGTTAGGCTGTAATAGCTCAACCTCCCAGACTCTCTGCTGCTCTGTTAATACTGTAAAAAATGGTGATCAGTCACTCATTACAAAACTGACTCTCCGTGTGTTTCTTTTTCTTTGCTGAGTTGAACAGCTGCCCATCCTGTGCGTCTGATGCTGTTGCTTCTTCTGCTCGCCTGTCTTCTGGACCAGTGTGACCACCATGGAGCTTCCTGCTGTACAAACCTATGCAAACCTCACCTGCATGAACTGTCCCTTCTGATGACACTGCTGCTGCTACACAGACTCAGTCTATCTACAACCCCATTTTCAAAAAAGTTGGGATGCTGTGCAGAATGTAAATAAAAAAACACAATGCAATGATGTGCAAATAATGTAAACCAGGAAGAAAAATACTACAAAGACAACATATCAAATGTTGAAACTGATACATTTTATTGTTTTTTGAAAAATATATGCCCATTTTGAATTTGATGCCAACAACAGGTTCCAGAAAAGTTGGGACGGGGGCATGTTAACCACTGTGTTTCATCACCTCTTCTTTTAACAACACTCTGTAAGTGTTTGGGAACTGAGGAGACACTGCTGTAGTTTAGAAAGTGAAATGTTTTCCTGATCTTGTTTGATATGGGATTTCAGCTGATCAACAGTTCAGGGTCTCCTTTGTCATATTTTTCATTCATAAACTTGAAGTGTTTTCAATGGGTCACAGGTCTGGACTTCAGGCAGGTCAGTTTAGCGCCCGGACTCTTTTAATATGGAGCAATGCTGTTGTAATACATGCAGAATGTGGTTTAACATCGTCTTGCTGAAATAATCAAGGCCTTCCCTAAAAAAGACGTCGTCTGAATGGCAGCATATGTTGCCAAAACATGTATATATCATTTGCATTAATGGTGCCTTCACAATTGTGCACGTCACTCATGCCAAGTGCACTAATGCCCCCCTATACCATCATGAATACTGGCTTTTGAACTATGCACTGATAACAAGCTGAGTGGTCTTTAGCCTGGAGGACACAGTGTCCATGATTTCCAAAAAGAATTTCAAATGTTGATTTGTCGGACCACAGAACACTTTTCCACTTCCCCTCAGTCCATTTTGAATGAGCTCAGGCCCAGAGAAGGTGGCGGTGTTTCTGGATCCTGTTTATATATGATTTCTTCTTTGCGTTTTAGAGTTTTAACTTGCATTTGTGGATGCAGCGACAAACTGTTTTCACAGACAGTGTTTTTCAGAAGTGTTTCTGAGCCCATGCAATGATTTCCACTACAGAATCATGTCTGTTTTTAATGCTGTGCTGCCTGAGGGCCCAAAGATCACGGCCAGCAATACTGGTTTTTGGCCTTGTCCCTTACATACAGAGATTTCTCCAGATTCTCTGAATCTTTTAATGTTATTATGTACCATAGATGATGAAAAGCAAAAATTCTTTGCTATTTTATGTTGAGAAACGTTATTCTTAAATTGTTGCACTATTTGATGATGCAGTCTTTCACAGAGTGATGAACCCCTCCTCATCTTTACTTCTGAAAGACTCCGCCTCTCTGAGATGCTCTTTTTATACCTAATCATTTTACTGACCTGTTGGCCAATTAACCACCAGGTGTTTTTTTAGCATTACACAATTTTACCAGCCTTTTGTTTCCCCCGTCCCAACTTTTTGGAATGTGTTGTTGGCATCAAATTCAAAATGGGCGTATATTTTTCAAAAAACAAAATTTCTCAGTTTCAGTGTTTAATGTTCTTTTAGGACTATTTTCAATGAAATATAGAGATTAAATGATTTGCATTTTGTTTTTATTTACATTTTGCACAGTGTCCCAACTTTTTTGGAAATGCGGTTGTAATTATAACCATTGCTTCACCTGTTTTTCCCCCATTTCTGTATTTTAATATTTTATACTAATGTTAAAACCTTATTCTCTGTCCATATTCCCTTGTGTTTTTGTTTTGCTATCCAGTGTCGACCAGATGAGGATGGGTTCCCCTTTTGAGTCTTGTTTCCTCTCAGTGTTTCTTCCTGTTGCTCTTAGGGAGTTTTTGCTTGCTACTGTTGCCATTGGTGACACGGTGTATCAGAGTCTGATAGCTAGCTAGACAGGTGTAGCTAGCTATGTGCTGTATTTTACAAGCTAGGTAACACATTTTTTCAAAATGATGGCAGAGATATTACTAAAGGCTCTGAAAATTAGAGAAAAATGTGTGCAGTTTATTTGGAAAAACTGGACTGTCTCAGCCAAACTCCCCGAGAACACTAAGGTTTGCAGTAGCCATTTTCCAGAGAACTGTTCTGTAAATTTTACTCAAAAGCAGATGAGGTTTGCCATTAAACTTATATTAAAGCGAGTCTGAGCCAACCGGTACATTTATTGTTCTTGTGTTTTATTCGTGGACTGTGTACAACAAATCTACCAAGCTAAAGTCAGCTTCTTATTCGCTAGCTTCCCGCTCAAATTTTCCTGGTCCACCTTAAATGGTGCAGCAGTTATGGTAAAATTGGAATAAGATGGTGTGAGGTGCCAGAACATAACTACTGCACCAGTTCAAGTGAAATGGGAAATTTGAACAAGAACTGATTTCAGCCTTGTAACAAATCTGCAGTGTGCTAGATAAGGTAAACTTCTATTTGCATTTTCATAGTTTCGCACATACTGAATGAAGGCAACGGTGTAGAGTTACATCCAAGCAACGTTTAAAGCATTGGGGGATTAGGGACTTTTTTCCTTGAATATCTTAAAAATATATAATAATATATAAAAAATATAATTCTGATGTACAGAGATGATGTTTTAGGGGTTTCATTGATGCCTGGAGAGGGTCTTTAAACTGTGTTGTTAACAGTCTGCAGAACAAAAAGTCAGCTGCATAGCTAAATATGAAATGCATGTAGTCCACAATGTTTTTTGTTCTGTCCATAGAACCTTAATAATGAAATATAAATGCTTTAGATTCTCTACTTAATTAAACTGTCACTTTATGTGGATGGTCTAAATTCACAACTACAAAACTGCCTACTTGAGAGGATTAATATACTTCTCCATATAGATGGAGAGTTTGGTCTAATAAGCATCTGAAGTCTGACTAATAACAGTTTGAATTTCTACGTACATACTGCTGAAAATCTGTTGATGGTTAGTAGCACATCTATAGAATTAATACTGATTGCTTGATGATAACCTCAAAGTGATAGATTACTTACTGACTTGTATTTTAGGGAGGATCTGTTGAATGCCTAGAAATATTTATCTGCAGACCATAATCAAGAGCCAAATAGAGTGTTTGTGTAATGGAAACCACTGGTACACTGATGTTTTTGTTTATGGTCAGTTAACAATCTACAGATACTCTCTTATTTCTGGTCAACAGATGCACAGTTATCAGCTTTCTGATAGTGTGTTCAATATCTGCAGGAGGGTCCTCCTTGTTGGCATCCTTGAAAAGCAGTGCTCATGAAGAAATGAAAACCTCAAGTGAATCCTAGATCAGCAGTTTTATTCCGATATACATATGTCTGGTTTTCGTCAGGTGGAAGTGAAACTGTAAAGTACCAGAGAACAAAAATAGCTATTATGACAGAAGGAGATGAGATGAGGGAAGAAAAAATGAAAATGAAACTCTCATGCTGAGTGTTCCAGTAATGGCGAGGAGGGAAAGTGAAGGTGTTCACTGATGATGTGTCTTAGCTGATGCTGCTGTGCTGGTCTATATTTTGTAAACAGAGAAAAACACATTACTAGCCAGGTGGAATTGGTGCTACATAAATGACTGAAATGGAATAAAAGTAGTAAACAAATACAAAGGGGTAACAAGCATACATATTTTAATTAAGTAATAAGTACATATTATATACTACATATACATTACAAACATCTACACTCCCATGCAAAAAAGGGGCCAAACACAAAATGGCAAAACACTGAGCTTTAATAATCTAAACAACAAATCATTAAACAAATAAATGCAGTTAGAGTGAGAGAGCTTTTCCCTTTAATTTCTTGAAATGTTGAAGTTTGACCCTAAATAAAAATATGCAGTGGAAGAGCTCTCCTCTGACCAGCCATTTTCACCAGAAACACGGTTGCTCTGCCAACATTTCTGGGATGTCATGCCATCATCAGCTGTGTACTGCTATGAGGCAGGGAATGAAAGCTTTTAGATGTGAAGCACCTCATGGACCTGGCTTGTAACTCTCTCACTCACATTTGTATGTTTGTCCAGACCAGCGGGATGTCATATGTCTGCAGCACATATATTTGGATTTGCCCTGCTATAGGTTACATCAGGGCAATTCAGAGAACTTCACTTAGTCCTCAGTTTACTATTAAAACCTTAAATTTCTCCTGGAGCTTCTCTGCATCCATGTACGCCACTTTCAGTGGCTTACTTGCTGACAGTAAGGGATTTGCCCATTTGCATGATATTTTACACTTTACAAGTGACATGGTACTTCTAAATCTGCTTGAGGATTTGTTGATGTAACTGCAATGTACATGTTTTTCAAGGTATCTTGGGAAATGGTGGAAGGGGAGGAGATGACAATAAATATCGGCATATTATAACATGATCTGCTATGTATTGCATGTACAAATAGCCGTTTGATTAAGTTCATCTCCTTGTTTCTACACTAATTGTCCATTTAATCAGCTCCACTGACCATATAGGAGCACTTTGTAGTTCTGCAATTACAGACTGTAGTCCATCTGTTTCTCTGCATACTTTGATACCCTGTTCTTCAGTGGTCAGGACCCCCACAGGACCCCCACAGGGCAGGTATTATTTGGGTGGTGGATCATTCTCAGCACTGATGTAGCAATGATCAGTGTGTGTTAAGGCGGTACATGTGGCTCAGACACAGCAGTGTTACTAGTGCCCAGTTTTTTCTCTGACTATGATGCAGTCTGTGCCATTTGGATTTCCTCAGCTCATCCAATCATATAAAAGCCTCAGCCACAAAGACAGGACAGAATTGTCTTTTCTCCAACAGAATGTTAAAAACATACTTTTTTATTATTGGATAAATATATTTCTATGTTGAACTTCATTAAATGTTCATTTTAACTTACAGGGCTTCATTAGGTTTTATTTATTTATCTTAAAAAATGCAGTACATATCATTTGACGTTACAAATGAATTTAGCTTAGAGTCACACTTTTTCACATTATGCTACCCCGACCTACATAAGTCGGCTAGGTTATAGTAAAGTCCACTGGTACAAAAAACAAACAAAAAAAAACAAACAAACAATACAAAAGTACATATAAAAATACAAATGGGGTATTACATGTTGGTGCTTCACATCAGTGACAATTTGTGTTTTTGTTTTTAATATCAACATGTAACCACACCAGTATACATGCATTCTCCATTCTCATGTCCTTGTCAGTTTGTTCCAGAGACATAATAGTTCTCTCTAGCAAAGTAAGTTTTTAAGAACATTCTTCCCAAGAAAGGAAGTTCGTTATTCTTGTTTTTGGTATTAAGAAACAACCACTGCTTTCTCATAATGAAACATAGAAAAGGAAGTTAAAAAGCAAAAAGAGGAAGAGGTGCTTTGCGTTTGGCATAGTGTAGCGGGGAACACCTCTGTCTGCCAAACTATAGATCCCAAACCTGTACTAATAAGATACTAATAAGAATCCTTCGGCACAACTCCTAACACTACATTTGCCTGCCAGCATGAAAAAGATTTTAAGTTGGAGTGAATTTTCAATAATACATCATGTTGGTGTGTCCACATCAAACACGTTCTGAAAGCTAGAGTAATACAACCCCATTTCCAAAAAAGGTGGGACACTGTGCAGAATGTAGAATGCTGCGTAGAATAAATGATATGCAAATCAAGTAAAGCATATTTTTAAAGGAAAATACTACAAAGATAACAAGTCAAATGTTGAAACTGAGAAATTTAATTGTTTTTTGAAAAATATATGCCTATTTTGAATTTGACGCCAACAACACATTCCAAAAAAGTTGGGACGGGGGCATGTTTACCACTGTTTCATCACCTCTTCTTTTAACAACACTCTGTAAGCGTAGTTTAGAAAGTGGAATATTTTCCTGTTCTTGTTTGATTCAGGATTTCAGCTGCTCAACAGTTCAGGGACTCCTTTGTCGTATTTTTCATTTCATAATGCGCAAAATGTTCTCAGTGGGTGACAGTTCTGGACTTCAGGCAGGTCAGTTTAGCACCCAGAGTCTATTAATATGGAGCAATGCTTCTTGTAATACATGCAGAATGTGGTTTGACATTGTATTGCTGAAATAATCAAGGCCTTCCCTGAAAAAGACATATGTTGCCAAAACATGTATATATCATTCAGCATTAATGGTGCCTTCACAGATGTGCATGTCACCCATGCCATGTGCACTAATGCCCCCCTATACCATCATGAATACTGGCTTTTGAACTGTGCACTGATAACAAGCTGAGTGGTCTTTAGCCCAGACGACACAGTGTCCATGATTTCCAAAAAGAATTTTAAATGTTTATTTGTCAGACCACAGGACACTTTTCCACTTCTCCTCAGTCCATTTTAAATGAGCTCAGGCCCAGAGAAGGTCGCAGTGTTTCTGGATCCTGTTTACATTTGGTTTCTTCTTTGTGTTTTAGAGTTTTAACTTGCATTTGTGGATGCAGCGACAAACTGTTTTCACAGACAGTGTTTTTCAGAAGTGTTTTTCCCATGCAGTGATTTATACTACAGAATCATGTCTGTTTTTAATGCTGTGCTGCCTGAGGGCCCAAAGATCACGGCCAGCAAATACTGGTTTTTGTGCCTTGTCCCTTACATACAGAGATTTCTCCAGATTCTTTGAATCTTTTAATGATATTATGTACTGTAGATGATGAAATCTCCAAGTTCTTTGCTATTTTATGTTGAGAAACGTTATTCTTAAATTGTTGCACTATTTGATGGTGCAGTCTTTCACAGAGTGGTGAACCCCTCCTCATCTTTACCTCTGAAAGACTCAGCCTCTCTGGGATGCTGTTTTTGTACTCCATCACGTTACTGACCTGTTGCCTATTAACCACCAGGTGTTTTTTTAGCACTACACAACTTTACCAGCCTTTTGTTGCCCCATCCTAAGTGTCACATCAGCAGAGGCAGTGTCCAGACTCGCTTCAGCAGAGCTTCAGTGCACAGTCCCCCTTCAGCAGAGCCACAGCACTCAGTCTGCCTTCAGCAGAGCTACAGCATGCAGTATCTCTTCAGTAGAGCTTTTGCGCGCAGTCTCCCTGTGCAAGTCTGGTGATCCAATAGAAATACTCTTTATAACAAATTACACTGCAGTGTGAGCATTTTGCTTAATCCTCAGTCAGATGACTGGTTAGCTTGGGGAAGCTGGCAGGGGGTTAACCAACCTGCTGTACATATGAGACGGTATAATGGAACTGGGCAAGGTGGGGCAGTGTGAGGGGGGAAAGGGGACAGAATCTGTGTTTAAAAGGTCGGCTAACAGGGCAAAGACCATCCTGCACACTAAAACGACCATGACAAATAAATGTTTAGTGTCTCAGACTCAAAGTGCCGCCATGAGTGAATTGGAGGAGAACTCTGTGTCTGACTCCGAGAAGCAAAAGTCCTTTGATTCTTTGCTTTTTGAGAAGCACATGTCCGCAGCGGGGGTTTACAGCCTGGAGCAGGTGCGCTGCTTTCTGAATGAAATAATAGGTAAGAGAAACATCAAGGTTAAGGAGTATTTTCCGAACTGAGAACTGTTTATACAGTTGGTGAGGGGTTGATAGTGTGAAGAGAAGGGTCTGAAATATACCATCTAAAAAAACTAGTGCTCAAAGTCTGAACTGAACTTGAATATGTAGAGCAATATGTTGTGCATTTTTGGAAAAGGTCTCACAGACTTTAGCTGAGTGTGACACTGATCATTACTTGGTGTTGGGGGTGATTTTAACTGCACAGGTAGTGTTCTGGATAGGAACCACATAGAGCCTGATTCTGCTTTGAGGCATATTTTTGGGGAGGGGGAGTGGGGGGGTAGAAAAACAGCATTAGCAGACCTGCTGGGGCAAGAGCACAGGGGGCATTGATCAGATCTCATTTTCAGTACATTTTCGAGATGGATGCCCCATCAAAGTTTTTCTACAGCTTGGAGAACAAAAATGGACAGAGCAGATCCATTCATTACCTAAAGACCTGGCGGAGGTCAGGAGGAGGGCAGTAGAGTTTTTTCAAAGCTGTACTCCAGTGAGTACAGGGAGGACCAGTCAGTGTCACAGCAGTTTTATGAGGGGTTGCCAGAGGTGTTGCCTGAGCAAAATGAAGCTTTTGTGCAAGTGATCAACATGCCGGAGCTACAGGTGGCGTTTCAGGGCATGGCTACCGGGAAGGCTCCTGGTGTTGACAGCCTGTCCTTTGAGTTTTATAAATCATTTTGGGATGTGGTTGGGGAGGCTGTGCTCAATGACGGTCTCACAGGAAGACAACTGCTGTTTAGACCAAGAAAAGGCCTTTGGTCAGGTTGAGCATCAATACTTGTGAGATGTTTTTAAGGCACTTGGTTTCAATGGTGAGGGTGCTCTACAGTGACATTGAGAGTGTGATGAAGGTCAACAGTAGTTTGTGCACTTCTTTTAAAGGAGGGGAATCATGCAGTGTTTCTCACTGTCAGAAATGCTTTATGGCATAGCCATTGAGCCCATGCTCCACTGTCTCAGAAGGGAACTTAGTGGAGTTCAGGTAGCCAAAGATATTCTGCTTTTTTATCTGGCGGCCTATGCTGAAGATGTGGTCATAGGGATTGCTGGAGATAGGGATGTTAACACTTTAAGTGGCATTATACAGGATTTTGAAATAGTTTCTGGAGAAAAAGTATGGGTTTATTGGTGGGGGACTGGCAAGGAGAAGAGCCAACATTGCCAAGGGTTGGTTTGATCTAAACTGGGTTTAAATATTTGTATTTTTAAGTGACCAGACTATGGTGCAGAAAAATTGGGAAAGGGGTTTTACAAGCTATATGGGACAGGTTGGAAAAGTGGTGTTGGCTTTTGCCAACCATGTCTTTTAGGGGAAAGACACTTAAGTTAATAATTCAATTGCCTCTTCTCTCTGGCATCGTTTGACTTTCCTTGAGCCTCCATAGGATCTTTTAACTGGAATTCAGACTCTCATTGTTGATTTTATGTGGAATAAACTTCACTGGGTTTAGTGAAGTGTTCTATACTTATCTAGAGATAAAGGGGTTCAGGGCCTCATACACTAGGAAACAGAAGGAAAGCCATTTAAGTTACAGTTCCTACAAAAAATTTTATATGATTCTGTACATGCTCTTTGGAGGTCTGTGGAAGGTTTTGTTTTATGCAAGCCTGAAGGCTTTGGACTGGAGGGGAGTGCTTTCTTATTACAAACTGATGAACTGTCTTTTTTTAACTTCTATCTTTTTATGTCAGTGTTTTTGATGCATGGCAGTTGTACAAGGTGGAGAAGCAGACATGATTCCCTTTACTGGCTTCTGTGGGAGCCAGTTATCCATGGAGCTCGACTGCCACTCAGGGAGGGAGGGGCCCGAAGCCTGTCTGAGATAATTAAGAAGGCGGGTCTGGTCAGGCACCTGGTGGAGACTGCTGGAGTGGATCTTGACGGCGCAGAGGCACTGGCACAGAGACTCGGTATGAGATCCAGCAGAGTTACCATGCAGATGCTCTGCAGGGTTCAGCAAGCGTTGACAGAAGAGGACAGGAAACTGCTGACAGGGTGGACATGTGACCATACTGGAAAGGAGGAAGAGGGCCCCTTTCCCATGCCTGTGGGTTAGTCCAAAACTGACTGTTTCTGACACAATGAGCCCCTTATTGAATCTTGATGGGTTGAGTGGACTGCACTATCATTGCCTGAATGCTAAAGTCATCTACAGAGGGTGTGTCAAAAAACTGAATTAGTCCAGATTGACAGGTCAGGTGGACACTCCCTGGCGGGCACATTTCAGCCTTGCCAGTGACATGAAACCTGCATGGAGGGCCCACCTCTCTGTCCTCTCTGTCCTTTTCTGTACAAAAGCCCCTTGCCTAAACGTTCAGGAGACCTCCAGTGAAAAACTTTGCTGTACTCACAAATGGTTTTGTGTCAAAATTTAACAGTGCTGTTCAGCCACTTTGCAATTTCTTTAATAATCCTGATACTGTTATCCATGTATTTTAGGTCTATCAGAGGCTGGGTCCTCTGTTCAAGCTCCTGGACAGAGCACTCAGAGGATGCCCCATCAAAGTTTTTCTTCAGTTTGGAGAACAAAAATGGACAGAGCAGGTCCATTCATTACCTCCTCTCAGTTGATGGCCAAGACCTTAAAGACCTGGTGGAGGTCAGGAGGAGGGCAGTAGAGTTTTTTCAAAGCTTTACTCCAGTGAGTGTTTGACACTGTTATCCATGTATTTTAGATCTGTCAGAGGCTGGATCCTCTGTTCAAGCTCCTGGATAGAGCACTCAGAGGGCTGGGTGCTCTATTTGAGCTCCTGAACAGAGTGCTCAGAGGGCTGGGTCCTTAATTCAAGCTCCAGGACAGAGTGCTCAGAGGGCTGGGTCCTCAAGTCAAGCTCCTTGACAGAGTGCTCAGAGGGCTGGGTCCTCAATTCAAGCTCCAGGACAGAGCGCTCAGAGGGTGGGTCCTCTATTCAAGCTCCTTGACAGAGTGCTCAGAGGGCTGGGTCCTCTATTCGAGCTCCTGTCAGAGCGCTCAGAGGGCTGGGTCCTCTATTCGAGCTCCTGCCAGAGCGCTCAGAGGGCTGGGTCCTCTATTCGAGCTCCTGCCAGAGCGCTCAGAGGGCTGGGTCCTCTATTCGAGCTCCTGCCAGAGCGCTCAGAGGGCTGGGTCCTCTATTTAAGCTCCTGGACAGAGTGTTCATAGGGCTGGGTGTCTGTTCACCTGGACTATGTTTATTTTTGGCTGTAGATATGCTAAAGCTCAGCGTTCTAAATGTACTTTGGCTAATTTCTTTGTGGGACAAGCAAAGTTAGCAGTGTGGAAGTCCTTCAGGTTAATGTCTGAAGGGCAGGAAGTGGATGTTTTAAAATTGTTCCAGGTTAGTGCAATCACGCATTAGAGTTGAATTTTTTTAAGTACTCATAATATTTCCTGTTTTAAGAAAAAGTGGTGATGTTGTTACATATTTAGCAGCAAGGGGGACTGTTTGCCTCTCTCCAAAAAAAAATAAATAATAATAATTTCTCCAATTGAGTACATATTTCAAAATGTAAAACAACAGAGTTTTTCAGAGTCTGACAGGGAACACATTATTTATGTTTTTAAAACTCTTCAAAGAAAGTTTCTCTGATTGATTGGTATTTTGGGCAGTGTAAAAGAAATTTTGTTTTGTCCTCTATCTACATCAGACTGAAGTGTATGCAGGTTCTCTCCTCTCTGGGCTTCCACGTTCTGTGGTCTTTCCTGCACTTATTTAATGTTTAGATAATGTGCCAGTTTGGCGGTGCGATTTAGGGATCAGAAACAATTTTATTTTACTTGTTGATTTAATTAATTTGTCCAAATCTCATTGTCTTGAGAGTACGAATTTTGCCTATTTAATGTTTATGGAGCAGGAGGATTAGGAAGAGGAGAAGGAGGAGGGGTTTAGATGCTGAAGTTCAGTGAGCTGTTAACTCATCAGGCAGAGTGGGTGAGGTTCTGAGGACAGGTGATTGGCCAGAAGCGCTTTGTTTTATTAAATTTGGATTAGGCTGATTGAGTGGTAGCCAGTATTTTACTGATCTTTTTTGAATGTCAATGTGTAGAGGGTAAAGGCCCAGTTCTGCTTTGCAGGCATTATTGGAGGCGTTTATTTGCACTCCTAGAACATTTTTAGCAAATTCCAGTTTTTTCAATCATGTTTTTACCCATTTCTTAAATTTAGGCAGAATTTTGGTCCCCATATTTCACACCCATATAGTAGAATTGGTTTTATTAATGAATTGAGCTATTTTATCCAGATTTTGAATGGAATGTCCAGATGGAATTTTTCCAAATTCGGTTGTAATAGCTTTATAAAGCTCTTCTGGCCTTATTTTACTCAGAGATGTTATAGCCAACGCTCCCTGCTAAGCTGATTTCAATGCCCAGGTGAGAGAAGCTTGTGCCATGTTGTTGAGTTCATCCTCCATAGGTACACTGATATGTTTTCCTGAGACCTGGACTTTTTCTGGAAAATCAGAAAAAGGAGGCTTAACTGTTAGAGCCCAGTTCTGGGGATGTCCTACTGCTCCAGTGCTGTTGCCAGATCGTTCATATAACTTTTGAATAGAGTGGGACTTAGACTACATCCCTGTCTTACTCCATGACCCTGCTGGAAGAACTCTGTCCTGGATTTGCCAATTCATATCGCACATATCCTGTTTGAATAAAGTGTTTTCATAATATCAAACGTTTTCCCACATATTCCATTTTGAAGAAGTTTAAATAGTAAGCCTTCATGCCAAATTGAGTCTTTTGATGTGCTCGTGGATCTCTTTAGATGTAATTGGTAAGCTAAATGTAATCTTTAATTTTTTTTTATTAATTATCCAGCTTTTTCATGCCTGGGTTAAATATAGGGAGGTCTATATTTTTTTAACTTTATTGCCATTAACACACATTGACTGACTATTAACATATAACAAATTCACTTTGAGATTGGGGCTTCACTTTACATGCATGTTGCAGGGACAGAACATGAGCACATATACATATCCACACATTCTATACCTCCATATACATATTCACATATACTCGAGGGGAAGGAGAAAAAAAAACACCCCTAACTAAGGTAAACAATAACAGGTTTCCATCTTCCTATAAAAATAGGTACTTTTAACTGTAGCTGGGCTGTCATGTGTTCCATCATATAAACATGCTTGACTTTTTGTAACCACTGTACAATTGTTGGGGGGTTAGGCATCATCCAATTAACCGTAATTAATTTTCTTGCCACCATCAACAAAACATGCAGTATGTAACACTGGTCATTAGTAAGTGTTCAGGTAACACTTCCAACAAGAACAGTAATGGGTCCATGGGAATATGAACTTCTAGAATGTTCTCCAACTTCTCTTTAATATTCTTCCAGAATGTCTTTATTTTTAGACAGTCCCAGAACACATGAGTATGATCATCGACCATACCACACTTTCTCCAGCATTTATTAGTAGATTTTTTTTAAAAACACATGCAACAAGTGGGGTCCTGAAATACCTAATTTTAACCTTTCAATCAAATTCTTTCCATAGCGGATTCTTGGTCTCCTGTTTCGCCAAATAAATTTTGATATCCATTTTCCTAGCAAATTGAATGTAGACTGTGATATTAAAACAGGTAGAGATTGAAATAAAAAGAGTAGTCATGGTATAATATTCATTTTTATTGTCTCTATCCTGCCAAAAAGTGATAGGGGTAGTGTATCCCATCTATTTAGATCTTTTTTTATTTCTTTAATCAACTTGCCATAGTTTGAAGAGAATAGTTGTGTTGTTTTAGGTGTTATAACAATACCCAGATATCTGAATCCCTGTTTAGACATTCTACAAGATACCAAATCATCTAGTTGGGTAGGCCATTCTCCAGCTATCATCATGGCTTCAGATTTATTTGTATTAACCTTATATCCTGACACTGCACTGTATTCACTAAGGCTATGTAGGAGGACAGGTATAGAAGCAACAGGATTTTCTAAGAATAATAATATATCATCTGCAAAGAGAGCCAATTTATGTTGATCATTTCCTTCATCAGTTATATCCTGTATGAGTGGGTTAGTTCTTATTAGTTCAGCCAATGGTTCAATACTAAGTGCAAATAGGAAGGGTGACGGTGCATCTCCCTGTCGTGTGCCATGTTCCAGGGGGAGAAATTCTGAACAATGTCCATTTACCCTTACTCTAGACATAGGGTGTTTATAAAATACTTATAAAAATAATAAATCCAATTAACAAATGTTTCATTAAAGCCCATACAACTTAGGGTCTGTTCCAGGGAGGTCCAACTGACCCTATCAAATGCCTTTGAGAAGCAATGATGGGGTGTCTCTCTTGGCTGCTAGTGATTGTAGGTTCAAGGCTCTTCTAATATTGTCATTTCCTTGTCGATTACAAATGAAACCCGTTTGATCGGACTTTATAAGCTTATTGATATGTTTTTGAATTCTATTTGCTATAATGGAAGTCAGAATTTTAAGATCCACACAGATTAAGCTAACTGGGCGATAAGATGTACACTGATTCAAATCTTGGTTATCTTTTGAAGTAACACTTATTATGGTTTCCAGCCACGATCCAGGCGGATCTCCCTCCGTCAGGGCGTAGTTATATACTCTACATAAAACTGGGGTTATCTCATTTACAAAAATTTTATAATATTCTCCAGGGAAGCCATCTAGCCCTGGGGACTTATTATTTTTAAGTCTAACGATAGCTTCTTTGATTTCTTCTTCTGTAATAGGTAGCGTCACCATATTGGCCTCATCTACTGACTAGTCTAGATAGGCTTATTGAGTCAAGGAATTATCTAATGTTTTCTTTTTTATTGGGTGCATCTTCCTCCTTATACAACATTCTGTAGTATGTAGCAAAAGCTTGTGCAATATCTTTTGGTTGGTTAAGCATCTGATCAGTATCCGGACATCTTATTTTGTGCACTATTCTATTGGATTGGGCTTTATGCATCTGAAAAGCCAACAACCGACTTGCTTTGTTGCCCATTTCATAATACTTTCTTTTTATAAATCGCAATGCTCCCTCTGTTTTGTAAGTTAAAAGGTCATCCAATTTTTGTCTAGTTTCTTTCTACGTGTCTAATACTTTTTAGTTTTTTTGATTGTTGATGCTTTAGCTTTAATCTCTTAATTTCCCTCTCCAATTCAACCTGTTTAGCCGATCTTTGCTTTTTCATTCTTGAAGAGAGAGCAATAATATTTCCTCTCATCACCTCTTTAGCCCCCTCCCAGAGAGTAGATGGAGAGACAGTCTCATTGTCATTAATAACGGAATACTCTGTTAGGGATTTACGCATTTCTTGTTGGATTGTTTCATCATTTAATAGCGAGACATTAAGTCTCCAGTATTTAAACTGTTTGCTTGGTCCTAACTTTATCTTCAGGGTGACTGGAGCATGGTCTGATATGGTGATTGGTTCTATGTTACACTCACTAGCCCTGTATATATCTGTTCCAGATATCAAAAACATGTCCAGTCTAGAATAGGTGCGGTGCACATAAAGATAAAGTCCTTTTCTCTAGGGTGTAGGTGACTCCAGATATCCACCAAGCCAAATTCACCCATCATTGTCAAGAGAGAGATAGATTTTTTGGACAAAGGTCCTACTTCTACTGGACATCTATCCATATTTTGTCTCAAAACACAGTTGAAGTCCCCACTTATCAAAATAGTTCCCTCTGCTTTATCTGCTAATAAAGTTGCCATGTTCTTAAAGAAATGCGCACAATCCTCATTTGGAGCGTATAGATTACACATTGTTATTTTAGTACCTCCTATAGTTCCTATTACCATCACATATCTACCGTCTTTATCTCCAATTGTTTTTTCAAGGTTAAAATAGACTGATTTATTAATCAGAATGGCAACCCCCCTTTTCCTCCCATTTTCAAAAGAAGCACTATATACCTGATCCACCCATTCTCTTTTTAATTTTAAATGTTAACTTTCAGACAGATGGGTTTCCTGAATCATAGCTACAGAACAATGTAGTTTTTTAAGTTGGCAAAATATTTTTTTCCTCTTAATTGGACTGCTTATCCCCTTTACATTATAGCTAATACAGTTTAAACTGTCGATATATTACCTAGTACTTTTCCTTGCTTGTATAAAGTCAAGTCATATAGAAGTACAAAATAACCATAGCTCCTCAGTAGTTTAAGGTAAAAAGAACAAAACAAAAACATATAACAAAGCAACTAAGATAATGCGAACAAAACAAAGTGAACTTCCACATACCCAACTGGTTTTTAGCACCTAAACACAAACCAGTTCCCATTGTGACCTGGGCAGGAGAGGGTGACTGCTCCTCTGGAGGAATCACACATTGTGCCTGAGCCGCCATCGTCCGACGCGGTTAATTTACTCGCGTGACGTAATAGTTCCGTCCGTTACAGTAAAACTTCAAAAAGTTATCCTCCTAACGCTCATTGTTTCAAGCTTTCTAGAATGAAAACTAGGCGTACACTGAGGTCACTCAGCTCCACTGAAGAAGGCCCTAACATCCATGCCAGTAAGCACCGCTGGATCTTTTCCTCGTCTCCCTCCCGAGTTGCTCCATCTATACTGGGACAGCTCTTTCTCCATCTGCTCCCACTCGTCCACCCGAACCTGTATGCTGAGTTCTTGAAGCTCCAGAAGGGCATCTATGAGGGTTGGGTAGGTCTTCTCACCAGATTCCATGAACATTTTTAGCTGTGCCGGGTAAATGCACTTGGCCTTGATGCTTTTCTGCTTTAGCTGTTTAATTACCTCCCGCACCTGTGCTCTCTTCTTTTGTAACTCCGGGGAGTAATCGTCATCAAAATATATCGGCTCTGTTTTATACATCACCTGCTTTTGATTCCATGCTTGTCTCAGAATTGCTTCTTTCATGGAGTAGTCCACAAACTTGACTAAAAGAGACCTCGGAGCAGCTCGATGGGCTCTCTCTATGGGCTCTCTCTATTTGTAGATTCACTTCGGGCACTGGTTGGAGAATCAGCTCTTTCACGAACGCCTTCACATCCCTTCCTTCACTTCCTTCGGGCACTCGGTATATTCTCAGGTTATTGCGTCTTGACCTGTTCTGCAGGTCTTCACATCAGGCTGTCAGATCAACCTCTTGGCGTAGCAGAAACCGAATTGCGTTCGCATATCTCTACCCATTTGTCCTCCATGGTACTAATGTGGCCCTCCGTCTCCATAGTTCTTTTCTCGAGTTTTGTCATTTCAGCCTTCAATTCTTTCATTGATGATTCCAGCTTTGTCAACGATATCTTAGCTTGTTCATGACCCTCCTGATTCTCTGTCCTCAATTTCTCCAATTCAGCTAATTTTTTCGACTCCGGCGAAGTTTGTTGCTTCGAGTTTTCATTTATCTCTTTCACTTTCTCCTGTTTACTTGCGCCTTTACTTCTGCAGGATGATGCCATTGTATGCCACATTTTTAGTTAGGAGTTAGTTTAGTTTAGTTAGTTTTTGTTAGGAGATTTTTAGTTAGTCGGACGGAGCTTAGATTTTAACCTACAGCCTTTAACATGGCGCCACCGGAAGTCCCCACGGAGGTCTATATTTTTATAAAGGGTTTCAAACTAAGTTTTCCATAATGCAGTGTTTTGTATTGGTAGCCACCTCTCATTAAAGTCATTTTTTGGAGACCTCCTAGAATGAGTTGTCATTGTTCACTTCTTTAATTTGATTTCAGGGCAAGTGTCTGACATTTTAGCCAATGTTTCAAAAAATATTTGTCATTTATTGCAGTGGTTAGTCCCTCCAAGCTTGGTGTGTAGCTCAAATTGTATGATCCAATGGCTGTTCATGTTTAATTTTAGTTTCTCAATTTTTGATTCATTCCATTTGTATCTGGGTTTTGATAGATATAATGTTTCCGATTCAGGATGATCTTCTAGCTCATCATTTATGGTTTTTAGGTACTGAACCATTTCGAAGTAGTCAGACAGAGGGAGCTGTGGCCTGTCCGTTATACAGTATTATATATATAAAAAAAAAGATATTTCCAGTCCTAAAACCTAATTTGCTGAGCTGTGTTTGAAGCTGTTAATAAATAATACCTGCTATATGCACACCTATGCAACTGAATTCCATATAAACGTGGCAGGTTTTATTGAATTGAATACGAGCAGTGTTTGGTGACATGGCAGTCAATATGTAACTTAGCATTTGCCATATCATGTAAAATTTATTTTCTCTTTAGGTACACCAAAGAGTCCATGTGGGTAAATTTCCTTGGCTCCTTGCCAAGAATTTCTATGGCAGCTGGCTTTCTGTAACGTAACAGACCCAGTCACAGTAAAATCCAAGAGAAGAGGCTTTAATACAAAAGGGATTGGCAAGAATCGTAGTCATGATACAGGTGTGGGTCAAATCCAAAATAGCAAGAAGGCAAAACAGAGCAATCATAACCAGCAGGGCAGAGCCAAAAGACAACAATGAAAGATTCAGAAGAGAATCCAATAAATCAAAAGAGCAACTGAAAAACACAATGGAAATGCTCAGATGTTCTGCAGGAGAAACAATACCTCGCAGTTTGGCTAAGCTTAAGCCTGGGCTTATAAACTAAACAGGTCATATGACATATAACACAGGTGTCAAGAATCAGTACTCAGGAGACTTAGAGTGCTTATTGGTTGAATAAAGAAGTTCAGTCACATGATCTCCCAAGGAGTTCTACGAAAAGAGTCCTTGTGTGAATCAAGGCTGGAGGGATGCGTGACAATAACCTCCCCAAAGAGTTCGGGATGGCCACGGAACAAGGTCGACCATGACGACAACCTCCCATGCTACTGGAGGCCTGACAGGAAGCACACCCAGAGTTGCCGCATTGCTGGACCGATGAAGAACTCCAATGACGATGGCCAGGGACCAAACTGGGAGAAGCCCTCCATGGTGACCCTGAGGATGAGGAGTGGGCTTATTAGGGTGCTGATCGAAAGTCTGTGATTAATCCAGGTTCCAAGATGTCCCCAGTGGGCACCCAGCACTGCTCCTCCGGGCCATATCTCTCCCAGTTGACGAGGTACTGCAGCTGCCCTCCACATCTCCTGGAGTCCATCAACCACCACAAAGCATAGACTGGGGTCTCGTCAGTCTCCTCTGGAGGGGAGGCATGTCAGCCAGTGACGCATCGTCCAATGGACTTGGGACAACAGGTTTGAGCAAGGAAACATGAAATCAACGTGACACACAATAACGGGGAGGCAAGTCAAGCTTATAAGGGACATCATTGACTTTTTCAGTTATCTTGAATGGACCAATGTATTTAGGGTTCAATTTCCTACTTCCCTCAGCAAACCTGAAGTCCTGAGTCAACTGCTGTACTGGTCTCCAGGCTGGTAGCGATCTGCCTGCTGCTTCTTTTTAACAAAGAAGAACCCTGAGACTGCTGGTGAAGTTGACAGTCTGATAAACCCCTGTTCCAATGCTTCTTGTATTTAAGTATTCATAACCTGTTCCTCTTCCTGAGTTAATGGATAAATTCTCAATTTGGGCAGAGTAGCATTTTCAGTGAGGTCAATAGCGCAGTCATATGGATGGTGTGGGGGTAACTTAGTGGCATTTCCCTTATTAAAAACTTCTTGGAGATTGGAATATTTGGCTGGAATGCAACAAGTTGTGTGTTTGTGTTAGGACTTTCCACTGATGTAGAGCTGACCTGAATAGAAGGAAAGGTGAGGCAATTCTGGTAACAATATTCTGACCAGGCTACTATTGAGGGGGAGGACCAAGAAAAATAGGGATTATGCTTTTCTAACCAGAGGAGAGCTAATATCACAGAGAGGATTCTAAGACTAAAAAGGAAATGCACTGGCACACATTCTAATAGGTTCAGTTTCTTCAGTGATGGATCCTGGTCCCCTTCAAAGGCATCACAGGAATCTGCAGCTGCCCAACCAGTCTTGCATGAACAAAGTTTTGGCAGTAGATATTCACAGGCAAGAGCAAATACTTTGAAACCAACCCCTAAGCCAAATGAACGAGTCTCTTTGACTATTCTAATTAAATGTGAGAAATAGAGCAAGAACTCTTGGTCTTGGAAGCAGGACGTTCAGTAAAAGAGCAGGGTTTGGAGAGATGCTCACTTGAATATTGTTGGGTAGAAAGAAGCTGGTATATAGGCATAGTGTATATGGCTGTAAACACAAAGACAGAAATAAAACAACAATGCATACATTATACTTTACACTTCCAACCCTTAGCTGTGAATTAAATAGTATGAAGTACTTACATTTGATAAATATACATAACACCTATTTTCTCTGCTTTACTTAAACTCAAGTAGCTAGCTCACAAGCATTTTTAGTGTTATCAGTCTTTTTCTGTGCCACAGAAGAGATATTCAGCAGAGCATGTTTGCAGAAACGATGATCTTTATTTGAAGAGTCCTCAGTCCATCTCGTCACAACCCAATCTAAACAGCAGTTTTAGGCAAAGAGCTTTTATACTCTATTTGTCTCAAACAGAATAAAAAAAGAACAGAGTTGGTTTTCTCAGAGAGTCAAATCCTGTTGTAAATACCTAGGTGTTGTAAACAGAAGGTTCTGTTCTCGTTCTTAGGAAGTGTCATTAAAAAAGGCTTAATACTGTTATTTTCTTTAAACCACAAAAACAGAATAAAGTGGGCTTCTCAAGAGAACCAAGCTTCAGAGTCAACACAATGAACAACCATGAATAACAACTAAAACAAAAAAAAAAATCCCAAAAATCCTCCAACTGAACTGAACTGAAGCTTTCACTATAATAAATTTAACTGCTTAAGTTTGCTTAATGACATAACTGATTACTCAGCTTCATACTCCATCAAGAAATAAGTCATTACACTTCAATCCATGTACCACACATAAAATGGAATTGTTTGACTAGACGTTCTGCATCCATGTGGTACATACATTTGCTTTATGCCTTTAGAGGCACAGATATAGAAACAGCATATCATTATATAGAAATGATCATACAAATTGTGACACAAACATCGATTCAATATGACCACCATGGGCCTCCACAAGTCTTTTACCACCTTAAGTCATCAAACTCTATGTAGGTATTCAGGTTCTCAGGACCAGTTTCTACACCTGCCCCTTTGCTGTGCTAAGATACTTGATTATTACATTTTACATGTCCACAAGTGTGCGAGCAAGATCCAGTATTACATTATTAGGCAAGATGTTACATCGTTAGGTTTTATTACATTTTTGACCAAGCTAAGTGAGCAGTTTTATTTAATTTCTGGGTGTCATTACATTATTGGGTAATTATTACACTATTAAGTGCTACATCTGTTGAAGTGTGATATATGGCTGAATAAGTAGGGAAAACAAAAAAAGACACAAAAGAATAATGCAAAAACTTGCATACATTGTAATAATACAGCCTATAATTAGTGAAATGAGTCTAGGATAGGGATGTTTGTGTTTTTTCAGTTTTTTTTTTTCTTTGTATAGGTATTCAGATCTGAAACCTAAAACCTGTTTGGGTATTGTAGTTCAATACTTTAATACAATATACTTCCATTTTTGTTTTTTGTTTTTCCCTAGTCATTCGTCCATATCTCACACTACATTATATACATCACATACCATTCATGTAACATTTGTAGCGTTGGCAAAGACAAAGTCAAACTAAACAGGAACTTGAAGTTTAGTGCCCTTCACTGAAAATAATGACCCCAATCCATGAAAACCAAAACCATTATTATACAAACTTTACAGTTGGCCCTATGCATGTAGGCAGGCAGCTTCCTCCTGGCATCTGTGAAACCCAGCTAATGAGGATGATTTACACTCCAAGACTTTTTATACTGTTCCAAAGTCAATTGTGCACTTTAAACCATTCCAACAGATATCTGACATTGCGCATGGTAAACTCGGGCTTGCATGTGGCTACTCAGCTATGGAAACCCAATCCATGAAGCTCCTGATCAACAGTTCTTGTGCTGGTGTTGCTTCCAGAGACAGACTGACCCATTCTACTGCCAGTGTTTGTTAAACGCCCACCAGCAGTCTAAATTCTCTCTGAGCATGCCTGAGGAAAACTCTCCCCTAGCAGTATAAATTCTTCCAGACTGTGCCCCAGACAAACTCTCCCAGAACACACCCCAGACAAACTCCCTACAGCAGTGTAAATTCTCTCAGACCATGTCCCAGACAAATCTCTCAGACCACACCACAGACAAATTTCCCACAGCAGTGTAAATTTTCCCACACCACCCCCCACACAAACTCATGCCAGCAGCATAAAATTTTCCCATACCACACCCCAGACAAACTCCCTACAGCAGTGTAAATTCTTCCAGACCACACTCCAGGCAAACTCTCCCAGACCATGCCCCAGACAAACTCCCTAAGCAGTGTAAATTCTTCCAGACCGTGCTCCAGACAAACTTCCCCCAGCAGTGCAACTTCTCCGAGACCAGCAGTGTAAATTTTCCCACACCACACCCCAGACAAATTCTCCCCAGTGGTATAAATTCTCCCAGACAGAGCCCCAGACAGACTGTCCAGACCACGCCCCAGACAAACTCCTCCAGTGGTGTAAATTCTCCCAGACCACACTTCAAATAAACTCCCTCAGCAGTGTAAATTCTCTCAGACCACACTTCAAATAAACTCCCTCAGCAGTGTAAATTCTCTCAGACCACACTTCAAATAAACTCCCTCAGCAGTGTAAATTCTCTCAGACCACACTTCAAATAAACTCCCTCAGCAGTGTAAATTCTCCCAGACCACACTTCAAATAAACTCCCTCAGCAGTGTAAATTCTCTCAGACCACACTTCAAATAAACTCTCCCAGCAGTGTAAGAGCTCTCAGACCATACCCCAGATAAACTCCCCTACTAGTGTAAATTCTCCCAGACCTCACCTTAGACAAACTCTCCCAGACCATCCCCCAGTCAAACTCCCCAGTGACGTAAATTCTCCCAGAGTGAGCCCCAGACAAACTCTCCCAGACCACGCCCCAGACAAATTCTCCCCAGTGGTATAAATTCTCCCAGACAGAGCCCCAGACAGACTGTCCAGACCACGCCCCAGACAAACTCCTCCAGTGGTGTAAATTCTCCCAGAGTGAGCCCCAGACAAACTCTCCCAGACCACGCCCCAGACAAATTCTCCCCAGTGGTATAAATTCTCCCAGACAGAGCCCCAGACAGACTGTCCAGACCACACCCCAGACAAACTCCTCCAGTGGTGTAAATTCTCCCAGAGTGAGCCCCAGACAAACTCTCCCAGACCACGCCCCAGACAAATTCTCCCCAGTGGTATAAATTCTCCCAGACAGAGCCCCAGACAGACTGTCCAGACCACGCCCCAGACAAACTCCTCCAGTGGTGTAAATTCTCCCAGACCACACTTCAAATAAACTCCCTCAGCAGTGTAAATTCTCCCAGACCACACTTCAAATAAACTCCCTCAGCAGTGTAAATTCTCTCAGACCACACTTCAAATAAACTCTCCCAGCAGTGTAAGAGCTCTCAGACCACACCCCAGATAAACTCCCCTACTAGTGTAAATTCTCCCAGACCTCACCTTAGACAAACTCTCCCAGACCATCCCCCAGACAAACTCTCCAGTGGTGTAAATTCTCCCAGACAGACTCTCCCAGACCACGCCCCAGACAAACTACTCCAGTGGTGTAAATTCTCCCAGACTATGCTCCAAACAAACTCCTCCCAGCAATAGATATTCTCCAAGATAACATCCCAGTCAAACTTTCCCAGACCACATTCCACACAAACTCTCCCAGTAGTGTAAGATCTTACAGACAATGCACTTTCATAAACTCCCCTAGCAGTGTAGAATCTCCCAGACAAACTCTCCCAGACCATGCCCCAGACATATTCTCTCCAGCAATGTATATCCTCTCTCCCAGACAAACGCCTCAGACAAACTCTCTCAGACCACACCTGGACAAATTCTCCTCAGCAGTATAAATTCTTCCAGACCTCACTCCCTGCAGCAGCACCTGTTGTTTCCTGTACAGTTCTATTTCTGGCCTTTTTTTTTAGTGCTGGGGCTTTTAATTATTTTTACCATGGTGACAGGGGATGGGCTGAGTGGTCTCATATTTAAGGGCTTTTCATTCATTTATTTTTCATCTGCATTGCACTGTCCTCTGTCTTTGAGCTGCCTCAAGCCTTGTGGCCTGAGGCCTACCCTGGGAGTCTGTGGCTCCTGGGCACTGGTCTCACTGGCCCTACTGGTCCAGTCAGTAATCCACACCTGACCAGGGTTAGATTAAACCAAGCTTAAAGTTAGCTGGGTAAGCAAGAAATACTGCGTCGTGGGATATAGCTCTTTTCGACATTATATAGTATCTCACTGTTGGCGAAGTACTTCTATAGCTATATTGCAGAGACAACCAGGAGCTTGCAAGGTCTTCAAATAATTTACCATAAAGTGGACATGTATGATATATAGACTGCAGTATCTATATGATTCTTGTTACTCAGATGGTTCAGCATCACAGGCCATTTAGGTTTGTTTTATTAATTTAATTAGTAAAACTTTATTACTTGACAATTCATTGTCCACACTGCAAAAAATGGCTCGTCAGATGTACTTAAAAATTACTTCATGTGGTAATAAGCAATTGAACTAGTTTGATTAGTTAGATTGAACAGTACATTACAGGGAAGTAGAAACCCAATCTAAAAAATAACCCCAGTCTGATTATTGGCATGATGAACACCATTACATCTTACTGTACATATTTAAGGCAGTACTTTTGAGGCATACTACTGTAGTGTAAATCTAAAAATATTGTCAGGACAAAAGGCTATCCCCTTCAACCCCAGGCCTTCAAGATATTCTGAATAAAAAAGAAATCTTTTAATACTGGCTAAACACTTTCACTAATAACTGTTTTAAGTCTAAGTTCTCACAATATGTCAAAAAAAAGAGAAAAAAAAAAAGAAAAAAGAGTCTTCAGACGCTGAGTTTGTGGAAGAGGGAAAAAAGCTTTTTCTTTATTTCAGCATAAGGTGGCTCAACTGTGCAAATAAAGTGCTCCGAACAACAGTTTATTAAACATTTATCTGGGGTAATGTGATTTCCCCCTCCTTACTTCTCAAATTTTGATATTAGCTCATTCTCTAATAGGTGCATCTCTTCATCCATCAATTTGGTCATCACTTGTTGAGCTCACTCCTAAAACTGGTCTCAACCGGTTATTACCAGTCTGCTTTACCTTTCAAGGTCAACTTGCCCCTTTCTTACTGGGTCAGTAGGTACACACAGGCCTCTCTGTGAACTCAGGGGCTTTCCAGTGTCTAGAGTCTCCTATGCAGACAGACTAAGGCCGACCCTTTGTTAGAGAATATATATCCTCTGTTAGCCAAAACTACCTATTTGGTTATTGATTACAATATCTAATCTATTTGATTACTAATTAAGGGAATATTTATTCAAAATCTCGGTCAATATTTAGTCTCATTAAAAAAGTGAATAATTTATATTTAATTTCTTTTATGATTTAAAAGAAGCTAAATGTAAATGAATGTAATTAATTGCACTTTATTCAAATAAATGATTTAGTTAGAGTAAATTTAATTAAACTAATATTTGTGTGCAGGGTTGGTATTTCTGTGAATTCAAGACAATGATGTTAAATAGTATTTCCTTAAAAAAAAAAAAAACAAAAAAAAAACTGATTTACCATACTGAAATGATACCAGTATGTATTCAGGACATCTAAAATCTGAAGTGACAGCATAAAATCATTTGACTAAATTGTCTAAAACATAGGTGACTAAGCTACACTATAATTCAAATTAAGATTAATTCATTGATTAAACTAAAACTTAATTTAAATTGCTGCTAATTTTATTTTTTTTAATGGACCACAAAACAAAAAAGCTTATCTAATTTTGGTCAATTTCAGTTACACAAAGCACTATGGCAACATAAACCTTTGGAAAAACCTACTCTACATCAGGCTAAAGCTGAAGCTTATTGTATAGCTTGGTTAATTGTAATGAACAAGCTATATGACGGCACATGCTAGCTAAGTTAAAACACTGCTCAGAAGAAATGCTCTGCCTCAGTACTGTCCAATTTACTTTTGTAAATAGAGTGCATTGACTCGTCACACCCCGGCCACCACCTGTTCCAGCTCCTTCGTTTGGCATTTCAGCCAAATGTTCTTTTGAACAGTTAATTATTACACATGCACAATATTCCAACATCTAAACTGCACTTTTTAACTGTATTGTTATATAGTATCACATTCAACATTCCAACCTCTGAAACTACTGTCTCAGACCAGTTTATTCTAGCATCTTACTTCCCTGCCATATTACCCCACTTATCTGACTGTTACTGCTTATTTTTCTTTGCCACTATAGACCCTTTAACTGCTGCACCTAGCACTTTAACTTAAGACACATACTTTGCACAATGTAAGGTTTACAGGTATGACTGTGTATGTATGTGTGTGCATGAGTAAGTGATGGTAGGAATGCTTGTTTTATTTTATTTTATTTCATTTACTACATGTAAATGTCTGTCTGATACTGTGCTCTGTGAGCTCCTTTAACCAAAACCAAATTCCTTGTATGTGTAAGCAAACCTGGCCAATAAAGCTTGATCCTGATTCTGTTCCTATTCTGTTTTGTGGCTGCTCCGAACCAGATCATGAAGGAAGTGCACTAGATGGATTCGATGTCTGTGGTGTAGAACTGGCTCAGCAGCTCCTGTGGCAGTCCCAACTTCCTCATTTGCTCCCGAAAGTACATTTTCTGCTGGGCCTTTTTGAGGATGGAGTTGATGTTGGTCTCCCACATCAACTCTCGGGAAACGGTAGTCCCAAACTCTCCATAGTTGACACAGGCCTCTTAGATTTTGTTTGGGAGAGCAGTGCAGAGGGGTGTCTCTTAAAGTCCACAGTCATCTCCACAGTCTTGAGTGTGTTCAGCTCCAAGTTCTGATTGCACCAGACCCCCAGCCATTCAATCTCCTGGATGAGTGCAATGATCGCAGTGTCATTTACAGACATCAGCAGTTTAACAGAAGGGTCCTTAGAGGTGCAGTCATTGGTGTAGAGAGAGAAGAGCAGTTGGGAGGGAACACATCCTTGAGGAGCACCAGTGCTGACTGTTCATATACCAGAATAACCTGCTGTATCCTGCCTGTCAGGAAGTTGGTGATCCACTGACAGATGGAAGGGGATACAGTGAGCTGGGAGAGTTTGAAAAGATTTCTGGGATGATGGTGTTGAATGACAAGCTGAAGTCCACAAACAGGATCCTTGCAAATATATCTGGGTAGTTAAAGTGTTGCAGGATGTAATGCAGTCCCATGTTGACTTCATCATTCACTGGTTTTTCTACAGGCTTTGCAGAATTCAATTTCTGCCTGTAGTGATCACATCAGAGTGCCCTAAAGCTGTGCAAGGAACAGAGCGATATGCTTCTTTAAGAATAGTGTAGCAGTGGTCCATTGTGTTATTATCCCTAGTGGGACAATTAATACGCTGCCTATATTTTGTTAGTTTATGGTTTCTTTTTGCTCTGTTAAAGTCCCCAAGGATTATGAACAGTGAATCTGTATAGTTATGTTCCAAGCTGGTTATCCTGTGGGCAGGTGTTACAGTGCATCATTCAGCTGGCTTGGGCTGTGATGAAAACACTGACCAGGATGAAGGAGGAAAACTCCTTTATTTGGCAAGGAGTGGAGATTTGCCAGAGGAATAGATGGGAATGCAGTTCGAAATCCCTGCTGTTGGAGCTTCACATCCTTGCTGGCATGATTCCCCCATCTGTGTCCCCACAGATCTGCAGTCCCTCCAACAAGGATCTCCAAAGAACTTCCTAAGTTTATGAAAACTGGCAAAAAACTATCTAAAGTGATCTGCCTTAAGTTTATTGGGTTGAAGTAACTGAACACACAGAAAATAAAGACAGAAAAAAGTAAAGACAGCTCTACAGAGTGATTTGCTGAGGCTGCCACTCCTGGTGCCATCTTGCTTTTGAGATCTTATTAATCCATGATTCTTATTATTCAAGATTTTTTACATTATATTAGTTTTGTATATTTTGTGTTGTACAGATGTAAAAGAATTTCTAGATCCTCACCACAAGCACTTTTGTATATAAATGTCCTTCAAATATTGTGCCTATACCCTATAAAACATGGCTTTGACTTTGAAACAGACATGTTCAGATGCTGCTTTTGAATGCAATTGCCTATACATGATCTACAGATTATATCCTTGCTGCAAAAGAAAAAAAAAAAACAGTATCTCTAAAATAGCAAACTATGTGACTAACAGGGCAAACCATTCTTTACTTTAATGTAAATCACTGTGCCAAGCAATTTTGGAGCATGTCTATTGGTCCATTCATCATGTAACGTAAACCAGCACTCCAGAGATTTGAGCTTTGGAAAAGCTTGAAGCACATGTCACCTGTCATCAAGTGTTGAGGGCGCACATCTATACAGTGATGTCACTCTGTGAATGGCCTGATTCACACATACTACCTCTGCAGCACTCATGCTAACAGGTCAGCGCTTTCATACAGGCTACATGAGTGAAGCGGCAGAGCGTCCCAGATGCCGCACTGGAGTGGCGCAGTATTTTAGAGAAAAGACCAGGTGCCATTTTTTTCATGTGCCACATGCGTCACATAGCAAAATACAACAAAATAAGACAAGATAATAAATGAAAATTTAACAGAAAACAGAATAAAAACTTAAAAATGCTAATTCTTTAATCTAATTCAATTCATGAACATTATCAGATGAAATACTAGTTAAAAATTCCATGCTGCAAACAGATTTCCCGGTGGGTCCACCAGTGAGAATGCTGTTGAGGGTAAGCAAATATACCATGCTCTTTATGAATCATATTTTTATTGAGCAGAGTGACTGATCTGACCATTTATCTGTCTGGGCAAGGGAGTGTCTGTATAACTTCCCCACTGCTCTGCTCTGTAGCACAATAAAGTAAGATGTAAACAGTTTGTTTTGAGATCAGCACAGTACCATATGTGAACTGAATCTACTCTAAGTCAGAGCTAACTAACATCTGTAGCAGTCACATTTGTTGAGGTCACACAACTGTACAAACCATCAGCTACATGAAGTGGCTCACTACACCATATTAGCTGTCGTTGTAGCCATATGACCATCCAATATTCATCTTGAGATTAATATCTAGAATGCTTCAGTAAAGTTGGCAACATGAAGCACTACATGCTAGCTCTTAGCATGAAGCACAGTTGCTACTGTTAGCAGTCTTACAGCAGAATGGCTAGCTTGCAAGCTAGTAATGAATGCCATGTACAGTGGCTTGCTAGCTAGCACAGAATTAGTGTACCATTATTCAGTGATCACTACATGCTGGCCACAGTCCAACAAATAATTCAAGTCCTAGTAAAATTGTTCAAAAATATTTATTTAGTAGAAATTATACAGGCATTAAGAGTAAAATCCACCATGGGTCGACTCTTTATGATGACAATGATCTAACTTTAGCATTTAACTTGCAAGCTTCTGTAGCATTTAGCTTGCAACCTGCTTTAGTTTGCTTCTTTATTCCTTTTTTTGTTGCTTGCATCTTTTCACCTGTGATGGACTGGCGACCTGTCCAGGGTGTATCCTGCCTTCCGCCCGATGACAGCTGGGATAGGCAAAGTATGTGTGTGTGTGTGCATCTTTTCACAGAAAAATTATAACATTCCAGGAGAAAGAGCAGTAGTGCTCTACAGCAGGGACAGGGACTCGATTTTTTTTTAAACTGTCAGTTTTTATTGAAAACTGTCAGGTTTATTTACAGATATCTTGTTTTATTAAAGTTGTCAGGTTTTATTTAAAGATTAAAAGTCTTTTGTTATTTAAATATGTAAATATAAAGATGCCTTACTTTAAAATGTTTTACTTTTTGTAAGGATAACCTGCTTTTATTTAAGCATGTCTCATTTTATTTGAATGTGTGTGCTTCTATTTAAAGATGTTTTCTACTTATTTAAAGAAGTCTTGCTTTATTTGAAGAAATTAACTTTTTTTGAAGATGTCTATGTCTTTGTTTTTAATAGTTTGCTTTTTTTGAATACGTCTTGCTTTTGTTTTCATTTGTCTTTCCTTTTTGTAAAAGTAGCCTGACTCTTCTGGGCCACTGTAAGTGGGTGGGCACACAGGTTTCCTGTTTTACTCTTGTAGCAGCTGATATGATCTTATGATCTTCATATATTCCTGCAGATGGAACGTGAGTCTTCAAGCTGACGGACTCTGTAAGGGTTAGTTCTGATTCTGAGTTAGTGGTGTTGTGTTACTCATAAGCTTTAGAAATGGTGCTGAGTCAGTGGAGTGGATTCTTTAAACAGTACCCTTACAGTAGCAGTGTGCTCTTTAGCCTCATTCTTGTGGTTTTGGAAAAAGTTGTTGAGCATGATTTTGTGTGTCCTTGTGAAAAGAGATATAGCATGGCATTTTTCTGTTGTTACTTACTGGTGCCCATGGTCATTGCTTTTGTCTTTGGACTTTACCTTCTGAGCCTTGAATGCGAGTCATCATGTGAAAAATGTTTTTCAAGTTTCCTAAAAATTCTGGCCTGTATGGTTCCATCTGCTGTTTGGCTGGCTGTGTTTCTCTGTGATGGTAGATACATAGCTTGTTTAAAAACTGTGTATTCTACTGACATCAAAAACTCATCTCCGTGGAAATGGTGTGAAAAAAACGAAACAGTGACTTTTGGCGAGTTCAGTACACTGGAATTATATTACATGTCTAAGGTAAGCTACTACTACTTAAATTTAACTGACCATGTGAGAAATATTGGTGTACAATCAAGATCAGTGCCTTGTAACCCTTTCATCTGCAGAATAGTTACTTTTGCAAGGTAGTTACACTGTGTCACATCATTGTTACAATGTAGCACCTTAAAAGTAGTTAATATTAAACTATGGGGAAAAAAAGACAAAGAAAAAAGAATCCCGGTCTACAGATGCAGAGTAAATGCTAATTTGAAGTATTATAATTTATAACCTGAGGTAGACTTACTGTTCATGCACAACTACTTACTACTATACTACTGCACTATTTAGACTTCATAGCCAGATTAAAAACATAAACAGTCATTCCCACATTTCCTACTCTGTTGAACAGAAGGTAACATTTTAATTTACCTGTTTATTTGACTTTATGAGTTTATGCACTGCTTTGTTGTGTTTTATTGTACACTGATTATTCACTGCTGTGTTGTCTTTTGTTCCAGTTGGGAGGTCTCTGTGTCCTTGCCTTCATCTCATTTATAGCACTGATTTATAGATGCTTCATGAAATCCTGTGACTGGCTAAACTTCACTGATGAGGTGAGTTTCCCAAACAGTGCTTGTTTAAATCTGATACATACCTGATTGAGGTTGTGTATTGTGATGCATGAAATCACAGCTGTGCTAAGTCCCAAGTCTTTTAAATTAGATGTGAAGAAGTATAAGACAAGAAACGGATATTAGTTTTAATTTTTATAAACATATGCAGTATGTCTTTAAAATTGAGAAAATTGAGAAATGGGATTTTTTTAAGGATGTTTTAAATGCACACCTTTGTGAGCTGTCAAATTTTTGTTTGTGCTAATTCATGTTTCGCCTAATACCACCACTGCACCAGTTTATCATATTTATGTATTATAATATGTTCAAATAAGGTGTGGAAAGCTCTGATTTAACTGTGACAAGTTAAAATCCTGTCTCAAGTGTTTTTCTCTTTTTTGTACATTCAACTCATAACTCTGTTATTCACCACAACGTTCCACCTTGCATTAAAGTAAATGGTAAAGCAAAAAAGCTCTTCACATTTTTCAAATATATGCTTTTGATATTGAGATTTCATAAAACCTTAAAGTGAAATAAAATATGATATGGTTCAGTATCAGCTGTTTACACCTATAATAGAAACAGAGATTAATGTGCAATATATTATTAGATATTATACTGAAATTGTCACTAGTTTTATCTGATTAAAATGAATTGCACCAAAACTAAATATTTGTTAATGAAATTCAAATCAATATATTGAATCAATGAATGAGTGTATAGAGATTGTGGTAACTGTAATACTGTACTATAAAGGCTTATTTCAATAGGTGTTGGTTGTTATAAAGACTTTTGTCAGTTTTGATGTCAAGTTAACACCTTTGTCAGGTGACATCATTTTTTTTTTTAATTAGGTTGTCATGACACCTTTGAGGTGAAATGACATAGCATATTATAACAGCTGTTTTTTTGCCTTTATATATTTTTGCCTTTATATACTTTATTTATTAAATACATATATATTTTAATCTTATAAATAGTAAAAATAAACTTTATTTAAAGGCTTTAGAAATGCTCACTTTCGTTCCACTGACTTGGCAAGCGCTGTTATATTATCAGCATTATGTGACTGTGACATAAACTGAGCTACAAAGTCTGTCATTTCACCCCAGAAAGTGTCATGACAACTTAATGTCAGAAGAAAATATCAATATACATTTACAAAAATAACATCTTGGCATTCATAAGGGGAATAATTTCATAATTTTTTAAAGACAGCCAACAATGACCAAAATTGCCTGGAATAACTACACTGAAAAAAGGCGAACAGTTGTTTCAACACCGGAAGTACAAAAACCACAATGTTCTGTCTCTAATTTAAATCTCTTCTGAAAAAACTCACTAACCGGATAGATGTTAAAGATTATTTTGTAATGTGTCTCTTTAACCTTAGGAGCTACAGGCAATGACTGCAAATTACTATTAAATTTCCAGTGAGATCTGAAAGATTTAAAGTCAACTGACATTCTAATGGATAAAGTTACAGCACTGTGATCAGTTAAAGGAGAGGGAGAAATACCACAGTCAAAAGAATAGGAGACAAGATTACTAGTTATTAACCAAAAATTCAGCCTAGAATGCTGAGATCTACTATTAATGGCTTTGTTAGTGTAACCATAAACATTTACATGTATGTAGATTTCTTGGCTAAATTCATGAATAACTATTATCCAATGACCCTCAATATCACTTTTGAAGTCGATAATCTTACCATCTAAGTTCTTAAATAGAAAAGCGACCCCTGCTGAATGTGAGTAACCATGAGAAAATAATGCTTCTCCACCCCACTTAGACTTCCAAAATTTGACCTCAATATCTGTAAAATGAGTCTCTTGCAGAAAAAAACAATTGATTTTGGATTGCTCCTTATGAAAGAAAAAAGTGCCCTGCATTTAACATTATTTCTAATACCTCTTATGTTTAAAGACAACAGTGACATCGACATATGAGTTAGCGATTTAAGGCAGAACTCTAACTAGATGCAGGACAACATAATAATCATTGAACCTCAAAGTATCACCTTAAGTATTCATGCAGTCGCATATCAAAGAACCCAAATGACCTCACGGTTCAACAGGTTAAAACAGCATTAGATTGCTTATACACAAAAAAGAGTGAGGCAATTAAGTAGATTGGTAGCGAACATTCAAAAACAGGCTAAAGACAAGAAACAACCCTTATGCTCAGAGGCATTGGAAGGTATGTGATCTACCTGAAAGTCTCTCTCATTATTCCAGCTCACTCAGCCACCGACCATTTATGATTGCGTATCCATCACGCAGGTAGGCTTCCTGTTTTTCGTCCTTGTCTCCTCAACTTTTGGGCAAAGACGAGCACGAGCAGCCCTGTCCTCCTTACAAAAACCCTCCCTGAAGTGGATTTTTTTGGTATTGCAGAGAAGACCTGGTCATGCACATTTCTCAACCCAAACTGGATGATGATTTGCAGTAGCCCTCCTTTTCCCATTTTACCCATGCGATGCACGGTGTCCCCCTCTGTCTCAGGAACTTAATTTAACCGTAGAAGCTATTTCCTTTTGTATCGATCATGCTCTATGCACTTCTCTCTCAGAATTTTGTTTTCCTTTTGTTTTCCCTCTGTGTCTGCATCCACCGACTCTCTAATTTTAACCACTGCCTCTGTATTTTCTCTGAGCTTAAAATTGAAGACACACATAAACTCAGCATGGTCATCAAACTTACGGCTGAGGCTTTGGATGGCCATGTAGAGGATGCTAGACAAAATCTCCTCGCCCTCAACTCTGGCTTTCTGTCTTTTAGGACCTGAGCTCTTGAGTGGTGTGTGTGGCATATTCTGTAGCTGTGACTCTTTAGACGATATCATCTCCATGACATCGTCTGCACAATCATGCACCTCTGTAAAGACACTTGCAAGTAGCCATTCTCCGTTACATTAGCCTGCTCAGCCATGCTGATTTGACCAACTAACAAAATGAATTTAGGCAGAAATATGTGGTCTTAACTTCCAAACACAAGAATAAAAAGTGAGCTTAACAGTTTACAGCAACTTCCTCAAACTGACTGCAATTACTGCAATAAACTAGAAAGTTATCTGAGCTTGCAAAAAGTTTGACCGCTTACTCTGCCATCTTAGAAACAACCTTGAGTGCACATATGGTCTCAGAAGCTCAGAAATCACTGAAATCAGGCCTGTTTGTCACTGTTGTGTAGAATCCTGACTCCCCTTCGCATGAATGCATGTCTCTCAGGCATATGGACACTACAGATTACACTCGTGATTTTGGTTGTCTCTTTGTGAGGACTGAATGGCTTTCAGTCGTAATGATGAGTATCTTGAAGAGGGAGACACGAGAGAGGCTACAGAATAACACAAATAACAGACACATACATTTAGACTGACAGAACAACAGCAACATTAACGACACGACACAGCTCTGCGTAACACGCCTCTAAAGCTTCTTTCCCAAAACAGGAGCAGCCACAGTATTATATGAACAATATGTACAGAGGACAGCGAGGAGCTCAGACTGATTTCACTGTTAAATGGCCTGTAGAGTATCTAACCCATACCCCACCTTCAGTTGTTTGCTGATAGAATAGCTATGTCAGATATTCAAACATCTATAAAAACGTCATATAGTCTCCTAAAATGCCAGGACTAGGACTATCTTTTCAACATTCATGCCTGATCTTTTCTGTCTTTAACATTTTACCGCTTGATTTCTGATCTTCTGCGACTGTACGTGCCTTCTGCACATTTATTTCCTGTGATAGTGATAGAATATTGTAAATTTAGATAAATAAAATATGACCCTTTATTCGTCGTCTTTTTTTTATGATTAGTTTGTGAAACTGTAAAACGAAGCCATGACTTGATTTTATCACTGACAATAACAGAACCAAAATGAAGAACTCACTCATTTTCTTGTTTCTCAATACCAGCATTGAAATGAAAATCAAAATGAACAGTAGATACACGGACCCACAAGCTATCACTTGTTCGAAGTAGCTTACTACATACTGCTCGCATACTGATTGTGCCCAAAAGTAGTATGGATGACTAAAAGGTTGTTTGCATCATGAAAGGGTTCTTCACATTGATGGAGAATGTGCTAGAGATGGTTCTATACAGAACCTTTTTGGGGAGGATACTATATATAGCACAAAAAGGGTTCCACTATTGTTACCAAAGCCAAAGAACCCCTTTTTTTGTTACTATATAGAACCATTTTTGCTAAGAGTGTAGCAGTTGTAAAACAACATGACGTTTGATGAAGCCATATAACACATAACAGTTCTGTCTCCTCACAGTTTGTATTAAGTACAGATATGACTTTTCACAACACAGATCTTCTTCACACTACTCAATAAAAAGACAGTAGACTGGTAGAATCTCAGTTGGGGAGATCTGTTGAGTTCTGTTGTCTGGTTGGTTCTGTCTCATTTTAAATGCATTTACTGAAGAACAGATCTATAGATAAAGTGCAGTTTGAGCCCTGTCATTGCGCTTCTCTCTCTCTTACCAAACATCTCACACACACTTGGAAATGAAGGAAAACACAGAGAAATATAAGCAGTTATAGACCGGAGAAAGATAAGCTGTTTGGGAGAGCACTGTGAGGAAATTAACCATGAAATAGCTGAACTTCCACAAGATCTGTGAATGAACTAAACAGAAATCTCAGTGGCCGTCCATTTGTAGTTCCTATAAATCCTTGTTCCAATGATTATACTCACTTGTTTGCCTTATATAAGAACATAAATAAATTGGCCATTTTCATACATTTTCAAATTTATTTGTATTTATTTCACAACCCAAAGTGAAAGTCTACCTTGAGGAAACCAGGAAAATGAGAAAAGAAGACTGTTAAATGGATGTAACAACTTTATGGATGGGTGAAGGAAGGATGCTGGGGGCAGGTGTTATTTATGCACAACACAAAAATCACTTGGCTTTTCAGCCCAAAGAAAAATTAAGACAAGATGCTCATCAGGACTTTTCAGTCCTTTCTTTCTTTTGCTCAGCTCAGCTTAGCTTAGCTCTCCTCAGCTCAACTCTCACACCTTCTCCTTCTCTCCCTGGGCTCTGCCCCCTACTGAGGAAAGAGATGGCTATAAGTAAGCTGGCAGAAACAAGGCACTGGTGAACATCATCAGCTACTTAGTCCGCTGGTTCAGGCCGACCGGCTCTCCTTCCTGCATTCAACGCTTGGCCACGCCCCCTTCTCCACAATGGATTACATGTTTTTTTAGTGAAGAAATGAAAAAAGAATTGAGGTTAATATCTAAAGAGTAATTCTAATGGCTTCTCTCATTCCTTCTTCTTATTGGTTATAAATACATTTCAGAGGCTGACCTGATAAATCAGCTGTGACTGCTAAAGCCCTGTAAAATGGGCCCAGCAACACCAGATCAGATGTATACGTGTGAGACGATGGAGTACTTTACTGTTTCACATGTTCTGTTTTAGGAGGTGTAGAATTACACCCTTAGTGAATTACACCCCTCGTGAAGGGGAATGTTTATTTTACGCACATTGTGAGCGCATACTGTCATTGCATTAAAGAGCCCTGCTCCTGCATTTGTACATGCGTCCTCATGATTACTGTTACCTGTGTCCTGTTTGTGCTCCTTATTTTCACCTTATTTTTCTTAGTTGTGTGTATTTAATCCTTGTTTCCTCTGTGCTTTTCAGGAGGCCTGCTACTCGGCCCATGGTAAAACCTGCAGCACAGCCCACTGCAAAAAATGCTGCGCAGCCCACTCTCCCAAAGAAGCTGTTTCCTCCCAAGGTCAAGCCAACCCTCAGGCCCAACAAGAAAACATTTCTCTAATGTGCTTGGGTGGCACTGCTGCCAGCCCTTGTGCCAAAACAAAAGACTGCACTTGTCTTTGTCACCAATCCTGCTCCTGTAAATGTCACAAGCCCTAGCCCTCGATTGTTACCTACTCACAAATGCAGATCCACCTCCTGTTACTGATTCAGACCTCTCAGTTTCCTCCTCTGTTACTGATTCAGTTCCCTCCTCTGTTACTGATTCAGTTCCCTCTTCTGTTAGAGAGTCATTAACAGAAGAGGGTATAGATTCAGTTCCCTCTTTTGTCAGTGATTCAGGTGTCTCCTCCATCTACAAATTTAGTTTACACCTTTTATTTTTATTTATATTACTGATTCAGTGTTTCTTAATGCAACTTTTGAAGGCCCACCCAGACTTGATTCAGCTCATTAACTGGTCTTTGAGTGCTTCTCAGTGAGCCTCCAGACTCCACGCAAGAGTCGTTTCTCATCATGTTAAGAGCTTCTTCAGATTCTGCACAGGTATTGTGCTAAAATGCATAGTGCACACCAGTGCATATAATTTTGGGTAGGCCTGTGAAAAAGTGTGTATGACACTTTGATAGTATCATTATATCAGGCTGTCTCTTCCTGACAGCCATGCAGTCATCAGCTCAACACTAATACCCTGTGGTAATATCACCATATTCCACCAATCAACCAGAATACTGGATTCACATAAAAACACAGCAGCACTTTTTACTATAAAAACTATAGAGCATGTATCTGCTTGCCACAGGCACAATTGCCTAATGAAGACTACATACCAACTTAATAACAAGTTAAACACAAACAGCTGAGATTTACAAATGCAGGGAAAAAAACAACATCGTAAATCTACAAACCCAAACCTGCTCATCCTAAAGCATTCTGCCACAGCAGACCCAAAGAAAACATCATGACTGAGATAAAATCAGACAGCTGAGATGTGCAAAGATGAGGAAAAACAACACAGCAACCTAAAAAATCTAAACCTAACAATCAAATCCAAAAACATATTGGCACAGGGGGCATAAAAATGTTTATGGTCCATTTATGTCTTTTTTGGTTCTGAATGAGTAGAAAACAACATACTCTACAGAATGGAGCCTCACTTTAAACGTCCTCCATTTCAGTCTTTTAACCACAACCAGAATGTCAGATTCAAACACTGGTACAGTGAGAAAAAACCGAAGGCTTGAGGCAACAGAATAGAATAGAATGCATACATTTAGGGAACTGGTTGAGCAAAGGGATTCTTTTTCTATATTTTATGCACTGGCCTTTTTGTATTTGTAATTTTGTTTGCCACTGCAAAATAGATGGTAAAGTACTCATCCTCTGCTGATGCCTGCCTTTATCTTTTTTATTATGTTGCCTGATGTGTAAGTTGCAAAAAGGTATAGTAAATGCTTATTAATTAGAATGTATTCAAGTATATTTTGTGTGATGAGCTCCTCAGTGATTGCAGATGTGTGTTATAATAAAAGGCCAATACAGTGCATAGGTCTTGTTGAAAATGGAGTGGAATATTGGTGCACAATCAAGGCCTCTTTAACCTTTCAAGTATAGATTTTGAATTGTAATGTCATGCTACTGTACCCATAACCATGCTACATTTCAACATTAAACTGTTAAACATTAGACAAATGTTAAAAGTTGTCTTTCCTAAAATCCACAGTGGCTGAATATTATTCATTTTTATTTTATTTTCTATGAATGAGAATTAACATTTTTAAATAGTTGTTTAAATGCATGTGTGACTTTATGAAAGATTGAATTGTTCAGTAATTTTTTACATGTTGGTAAACATTTTGTAACAGATGCTTTATATTTTAACTTTTCATAGCTTGTTTTGTTATGTCTGCTGAAGAAGTTTCAGGATTTCTGATGCTACAAACTTAAATATTTGCTCAAAAGAAACATATCTTGTTATTAAACACTGCAGCAGACTCAGTAGGCAGAAGCACCAGTGTTGTTTAATCCCACATAGTGCTTTTAAGCTCTTTAATGCCACATATAAAGACTCCCAAGCTGTGTATTTATGTGCTGTACTGTATTGTTTCACTGTGAACAAACAGCTCCTGCTACATCTCCTGATTCTCTTAGTGTCTGTTTCTAGTCTTGCCCTGGTCTTGACTGAGGTGGTCTTCACTACCACACTGGAATAAGCATAAAGACAGGGATGTGGAACTAAACTGAAAACTGAGAGCATTTCTTTTCTCTCAGTTAATGAAGCAACGTCACCATCTAGGTGCTAAAGTGTGGATAAACACCCAGAGGAGATAAACACAGAGCACAGTGAATATGAAGTCCTGTTGATGAAACCATCTGCAGGTCTCAGATTCTTCAGCCATCAAATTATGAACACTCCACCCATGACAAATGATAAATAATATGAAATAAGGATTAAAAGAATACATACAAGAGGATCCATTCATGTCCATCTACTGTATATAGTAAGATAGTAGAAAATTGTCTAAAGTAATATTGTATAGTTCCATCCTTTTGAACTGTTTTGATTATATGTAATTTTCCTACATGTATACAAATCTAATTGGGACTTTTTTATAATTATGTGACCAAATACTAGAAATAATTTAATAAACTTCCTTTTTAACCATATGGTTTAATTAACTTATGGTTAATGAACAATTTATAGTGTCTATGTTGATTGAACTGCAGCTGCAATGCAGCTAGAGTGGGGATCATAGTGCATTGTGAAATGGGCTAATATTCGTAGAATTAGAATAATTAGAATTAGAAATTCGAATAATTTAGAAAGATTTTAGATAGGATCTGATCTGATCCGGCCTGTGTAAAGTCTACATTGACTTTAAAGGGCCATTAACTGACATGCATACTGACCAATTACAGACTATTGTTTTTGTGTGGCATTTGGGGCAGACAATTTATGAAACAGGAATACATGCAAACATGCAAAGATATTTCGCTTATTAGCTTCTAAATGTTTACAGAACATTAGTATTATTTATAATACTATTTCATAGATAAGATAGGTAACTAAGCAGGGATGAGCACCATAGGCACTAATGCAACCCCAGACCATCAGAGATGCAGGCTTTCAAACTGTGCACTGAAAAACAAGCTGGATGGTCCCTCTCCTCTTGCGTCCACAGGACACGGCGTCCATGGTTTCCAAAAAGGATTTCAAATTTTGATTCATCTGACCACAGAAAAGTTTTCCATTTTGCTTCAGTCCATTTCAAATGAGCTTTGGCCCAGAGAAGACGGCATTTTGGGATCGTGTTGACATTTGGCTTCTTCTTTACGTGATACAACTTTATCTTGCATTTGTGGATTGCATTGTGAACTGTGTTCACAGACAGTGATTTCTGAAAGTGTTCTGAAGATCATGCGCATCCAATATTGACCATCAGCCTTTTCCCTTGCTTACAGGGATTTCTCCAGATTCTCTGAATATTTTCATTATAATATGTACTGTAGATGGTGGGATTTCCAAAGTCTTCACATATTTTTACGTTGTGGAACATTTTTGTGAAATTGTTCTACAATTTTTAGACTTAGTTTTTCACAGATTGGTGAACCTCTGCCCATCTTTGCTTGTGAGAGACTCTGCCACTCTAAAATGCTCTTTTTATACTCAGTCATGTGAATTAGTTGCAAATTGCTCCTTCAGCTGTTTTGTATTAGTACCACTTACTTTTCCAGACTTTTGTTGCCCCTGTCCCAACTTTTTTGAGAAGTGTTGCTGCCATCAAGTTCTAAATGAGTTAATGTTTTTCATGATGAAATGGTAAAATGTCTCACTTTCAGCATCTGCTATGTGTTCTATGTTCTATTGTGAATAAAATATTGGTCTATGAGATTTGCAGATCATTGCATTCTGTTTTTATTTACATTTATTTACATTTTACACAGCGTCCCAACTTTTTTGGAATTGGGGTTGTATATTTTTACATGACAGGCATGCCGTAGATCCCTCCATGTGAAAGGGATAATGAAGAGCATTACAGTGCTATACAAGACAGGAAACTATTGTTATAACTTCACACAAGTTATCTAATTACTTTTCTATGAGACATTTTGTCATCATTTGTACATACTGGACTAAACACTTTTGGCTTTTGTCACTATTAGAAAGTTATATTCAATTATTCAGTTCCTTCACATGACTGAATTGGGGGGTTCCTAACTGTTATTCATACAGAACTACTTTCTCAATTCACCATAAATAAATTCACATACACTATGATTTCTGAGCATTGTGCACAGTATCAAGTAACAGAAGTGTTATAAGCATGCAGTTTAAGAGTACATTAAAAGGTACATTATTAATTTCCAGTTCTACTACAAGTACAAGGAGTACAACTAGAGTAAAACTATATCCTACAGTTTCATTAGTTACACTGTATAATTGACAAGGCTGCTCCTAATTCATAGTAACATGATAACTAGCTTTCTTAACAAGGATCATGATTCAAAGGTATAACTAAAATGATGAAATTTCTAACACAATCATTCACCTATAGCGAACACCACCATCTGGTTGAGCCAAAATCACCCTGTTTAGAAGAACTCTCCACATGACCTGAACTAAAACTTTGGCTCCACAAAGTCTGAGGTAGAAGCCATAAAACAGAGGTTTTACAGCTTAAAAGGACGGTACCTTGGGAATCTGGACACTATGGGAGGTTAGCAACCCCCCTTTGCTCCATATGGCATACCAGGCAGAAATAAATCCTTGCCTGGAATCCAGCCACAGTCCTTACCAAACTTTTAACTAAACGTGTGCATTACAAGAAATTAAATTTCTAAAGTGTGCACCAATACAGAATTGCCACCATTCAACTGGGTACATTTCAAGAAATCTGGAGACACCAGGAACAAGGTTGCTATGAGAATCTATAACAAAGTTAGCCTTTTTAGATTTTATTGACAATTTAGTTATGGATCCACAACATCCCCGAGTGGTGAGAATCAGGCACAACACACCAACGCCATAAGGACATGTGCTTATAAAGAACCTAAGAAACTTGTTGCATTATCTGATTAATCATCAACATTTATATAATCTGTAAGCAATACTACTTGTGTTATTAATCTTATTGTTATGTGAATTACCTAAATATTACCTGTATCTTTTCTACTATTAAGTGCTAGAAATATGTAGGATATAACTTTGATAACAGACAGAGACAACCATTTCTTTGTAATGAGTTTGGCCCACTGACAAATATGTATGCTGAATGTGGTTTTCTTTTTTCTTTTCTTTCTTTGTTCCTTTTCTTTTGTTGCCAATTTTATTTCTTCATGCATTGGGTCATATTCAGATATTACCTGTGTTCTTTAACATGTGTTGTGTATCAGGTAACAAAGGTTAAACTCTGTCTTATAAACATGCCTGAATATCCTAGTTGTTCATTCCTTGATTTTGAAATTTAAACCAATTTGATGATATAGGAATGTTTCTTTTTCTTTGTTTAAAACTAACTGAAACAAAGAATGCAGTGATTCTGGGGAAGGTGTTCCTAAAATTATGCACAACCTATCAGAGTTGGAAACACTGAATAGCTAATCAACTGTTAGGTGAGGAGAACCAATCAGTACTCTGGCTCCACCTCCAAAGGGTAGGGCCAACAGCCAAGCAAAACCGTGCACCTCAAATTTCGGAGAGTTCTACGTTCTCAACAAGAAGATAGCTAAGTTTCTAAGTTTGTGCCGGCCTTGGTCAGAAAGACAGGTCAGAAGTATTAGAATGCTAAAATTTCAGATCTGAAACCTTTGTTTGTTTTGTAACTGTTGTCTGTTCGTCTACACACCTTAAGTAAACCACCCTTAGAGAAGGAAGGTGAATGGCTCTCGTCTGGCCAGGAGAAGTCGTTCATGTTTCTGACTTTGCCAAAGGTAGTTAGTTAGTTAAATTAGTATCACCAGCCTCAGAACCCTGATTGCTATCTAAACCTCGCCAGCAGAGTGGGAGCAGTTCTGATGCCACAGAGACCCGGCATCACACCCAGAGCCACGCACTAACTTGTGAGCAGATTGACCATGGAAGGGCTGCCCAAGCTCTACCATCAGGCGGTCATGAGACGCCTCTGCCCAATCACTGATGGAAAGGTGCGTGCCTGGACGGAGACGCAGCATCCACGAACAACGAGGAGACGAATCAACGTGTGAGCTCCAGCCTTTGATCGAGCCGGTCCTGAGACGACCCCGCCTGAAGTCAGCCCCCGACTCCAACGTAAGCTGGTTCCATCAATTTGCAGTCAGGGCCCTGATGCCAATTTATTTAATAAGAGAACGTTTATAGGTATATCCAGCCATATGCTTATTCCCATCCAGACTTAGGTTAATTCTCTAGAGGCTCTCTCATGTGTAAGTTTCGAGCAACTTCTCAAGAACCACACTGCCTCATTAACTGTGAATCACTTTTCCTCACTTTTTTGTCCTTTTGACTTTTATTACTATTATTATTTGTTTTGTTTTTGTTTTATTTTCTGTTGTTTATCATTGAATGTAGTCCAAAAGTAGTTGGATATTTAGCCAATAAATTCCCTTTTACTGAAGCATCCTTGGTGCGAGCGTTTCTCTCTCTTGTCCTGGTCTGTAGACTTCAAATAAATCCGGATTACCCCACACTCTTATCTAAGGTTCTAACAATAATAACATTAAAATTGCAAAACCCGTTACACACCCCTTAAAATGACAGGCTCATTACATACTAAAGCTTATTATTCAGTAACTAAAGGGACTTCAATGTAAACTGGCAGAGCTATTCTTAGCTTATAGACATGTGTAATAAAACTTTGACCATGTAACAGCTTAAATGGGAAAAACTGACATAGTATAAAAGATGAAGTCCTTACTGCTAATGAATCAAGAGTTTTTATGAATCAGAAGGGAGCATCACTTTAGACGGCTGTATGTGATATTAACAAAATATTATTCTGTGTGGAACCAAAAGTCAGTAAGTCACAAGAAATCCATGTGTATCGTGAGTTATTCATAAAAAGGGCAGTTCAGATGATGTAAAAGGTGGGGTTTATGAACTACAGCACTGCTTATTTCAGTCACATGGTGGCACAGTTAGTCCCTTATAAAATAATGATTAAACCCACAATTTCATATCTTAATGGTGTGGTAAAGCAGAAGGAGAGTAGAGCAGGGTGTAAACCTGACATATTTTGTTAAAAATTTAGCCCATGTACAGTTTAGCCCATGAGTGGGTTCACTGTAACAGACAGAAGGTCAGTTTAACACTTGCTAGAAAAGTCTTTTAAGTGAATTAGTGTGAACAAACTTATTTCAATACAATTCAATGTTGTAAGAAACAAATATATTTTCCAACCAAACTGCATTATATATTGTCCATCTATAAGACAGGCAGATAGATCAATTATTAGATACACACATCAAATTATATATAAACACTGATATGAGACTGTGTGTCAAATAATGACAAACATCACACTTCAGTTAGGTATGGAACATTTTTTTCTGAATAACTACAGCTTTACCAGCTGTTAATGTCAATTTCAGTATTATATTTATTTAAAACCGAAATACTGTTATCTGAAAGATACTAATAAAGCAAAAGAAAGGTCCTGTTTTCAGATGTTGCTCTTTTTCATCTTAAAATCTGTGTAAACATATGGAACAAAATTTACTTCATTTGTCTTTGTTTACTAAAGGTGGCTTAGTTGTATCTGTGTATAACAGCATGGAGGCAGTACTTAAGCCCTGCTAGTGCTTACTGTGAGCTTGTCTGCTGCTTCAAAATAGTGTTACGTTGAAGGGAAGATGATGATATAAGGTAATATAAATAATATAAGTAATATAAGGTTGGACTCTGTGATTTACACAAAGAGCTCAGTAACTGAAAAAATGTGTTGAAAAATAATATTTACATGCCTTGAAAACACTCTTTGGCGCAGATCTCTTCAAAACACTGACCAATCACTCTGAATTTTGGTGGGAGACTGAGACTGGTACATGTGGTAATGTGTCCAGAAGCACATGCTACTTGACCTTGTATAACAGCATAAAGGTCAGTGTTAAATTGTGCCCTGTGTTAGATTGTTCCCCTATAATTTCCACTAGAGAAAGAGAGTGGTTTAATATGGTTGCAATCAAAAAGTAACAGTGCAGTGCAGTGAAACAATCCGGGGTCTTCAGAGTCTTTTTTCATGGCCCTGCAGTTGCTTACGACTTCTGACCCCTGGAGGGAGAGTTTCCATGGTGACAGGAAGGAAAAGAGGGAGAGACAGACAGGGATTTCCAAAGTGATAAAACTTAGTTTGTTTCCTGATTTTCAATTTGATAAGACAGCAAGTTTCCCGACAGGCCAGTGCCAGATTTGGATGCTACCTGGAACTTTGGTGGGAAGTCAACTTTGTTCCAAAAGGGATGTATTTAGTTCAGTTCCTGAATGAAGCAGATAGCTAAGTCTGCTACAGTCCAATGTAGCAATGTAACTTTTGGAAGAACAGATACAGAATCAGCACCGAAAGTCAACTGAATATAAACCAACACACACATTTTTATTACTAAATGACAATATTTCGATCTGCCCAGTTAAGACGTCATGGGAGGAAGAAACCTGATTCTCAACCAGCAGCGAGCAAGTTTTATTTTAAATGAAAAATGTAGTGCAGTGCTCAAACCCAGATTACCTGTGGGCCACTAGCCAGGTGGTCTTCTTGAAGAGGGTCAATAGAAAAATTTGTTTATCATCTGAGTCTGAATTTTAACTTCATATGGTAACTAATGGTTTCTGCTTTTGCTACTCTAAGATTTCATGACATTTTGGGCCGATTAACAACAAACCTCCTGGGGGACCATGCCCCAGACCCCACCACCCCCCAGTAAAGGCTCAACCTCACATCCAAAAATTTCTAGTGAAACTGCTTAAACCAAACTACCTTTATTTTGACTTGGGAATACATTCAGGATGATTAATTTGCAGTGCTGCTAAGCGTAAATGTCACACATCCTCCCAGCTCTGGGATTTGGTAAGACTCCATTTCCAAGAACTCTCTGGGAGACCACATGACCCATGAATTTCCACAATCCACCAATCATAATTACAGTTCACCTGAATACTAACCTGTTTTACCTGATATGTATGTCATGTGACTAGATTTAGCTTAGTATATAAGCCCGGTTTAGGTTTAGTTTAGTTTTTTTGTGAGGTATTGCTTCTCTCCATAGAGTTTCTGAGTGTTTCTGTCTGTTATATTGCCTTTGTGTTTTTTCTGAATGTATTTTTGGACTTCTTGACTTTGCCTTTTTGTCTTTGTCATTTTGGATCTGGTTGGCTCTGTCCTGTTACAGTAACAGTAAAGATAATGCAGTGACACTACCAGGGAATGAAAAACGTATAAATGAAAGTATAAAAGTACCAATGAAGTGTAATCAACTAATACAAGTACATCTATCAACACTTTAACCTCACACACACACACACACACACACACACACAAAATCTAAACACCCTGGACAGGCTACCAGTCACAGGGCAGGCATACAGACATGCAGACGTACACACATCCAGGGGCAATTTAGGTTCTCCATTTTGGGAGGAAACCCACACAGACACGGGGAAAACAACTCCACACAGAAAGGACCCCCCGGCTGAGAAACTGAGCCCAGGCCCTTCTTGCTGTGCGCTACCCACTGCGCCACAGTGCTGCCCCAAAACTTAAATGAGCAATTAAATTTAGGATAAAGCTAAAAAATAATAAGAAAAGATAAAATTGTAGCTAGAACCAAGTAGAATAATAAGCAACTAAGAGCAATTTAAATGATTACATTTTAAGTATTAAAACAAATCAAACAAATTAAATAAGAACCAAGAACTTAGATCAAATTAGGTTGCAGACTGACTTTGCAGGTGATATGCTATATACTATATGAGTCTTGTAGATAAACAGAGGACAGTGTCTTTCAGAGTTCATTCAGAGTAGTGATATTCAGAGAGTCAAAATTGAAGACAACATTGAAGGTTAAATTTAGTTCTTCTTTGCATTTAAAAATGAATGCATGCTTGTAGAGACCAGATTGCACTGTATTGAAGGAGCACTGTAAGTTTTTCATTGCTGTGTGATTCAGCAGAACATGTGTATAAAGTGCACTTTATCAGAGACAGCAGTACAACTAATATCACACACAAACACTTTTGCAGAGTGACGTATAATTTAACTGGCTTATGCAGTAGACAAACCCTGCTTCATCTGAACAAGCACTCTGCTGTCCTTACCAGGAATAATGGGGCTGGGTGGGACCACTTCCTGATGACCTATTTGAAGGCAGACTGGTTGGTGGTGTGTAACTTAGCGCTGATGCCAAAGCTGATTTTTCACACTCAAAGTGTAGGTTCTCATCCTTTGTTGTCTGCTATTGTGCTCTGTACAGCGTGAATTAGAAATGTCACTGCAGCAGATTCTAAAGACAGCTAAGCTAAATTTGTCCACAGAGAATGGAGTTTTGATGTTAATCTTAATTGGCCTTGTTGTTGTAGAACACTTTGTCGAGAGAGACTTTGAGTGCATTTGTCAAGACATCTTTAGAGGATTCTTTTTCTTTTTCTACCTAGCGATACCTGCCTTTGTCATTTTCACTGTCACATTTTGCGTTATGCGTGAGCTGGGAAGGCAGAGAGCTAAAGAAGATACTAAAAAGCAGGAATCTAATGAGAAGCAGACATCTGCTGGGGGAGCTCAAAATCAGGAATCTAATCCATGTTCACTTGCTCTGCTGTGTTGTATTCCAAGTTTCTTCTGGATACTCTTGTTCTTCATTGACGGAAGATATATGGCGTGTCTGGCTACTACACTGAAGGGAGACTATGCTGACAGCAAACCACATCCTCCATGGGAATGGTGTGACACAAACCGAACACTGACTGCTGACCAGTGGCATGCACAGAAAGCATATATCTGGTCTAGGGTAAGCTGTTTACAGTCAAATGTAGTTGATCATGATGTGAAATGTTCTGGCTGTATAATGTAGAACCATCCTTTTCAAAACTTTCATCTACAGATTTGTATTGTTTTCTGCAGCCTCAGTTCTAGATTACTTTGACAGAAACAATTTTCAAAGTTATACACTCTTAAAAACAACTTTGAGAAAAGCTACTGACTTAGCAGCAATTTCAGTTGTTTTGTTATAACCAAACTGACCGTTTAGCAGAAACACTGAACACATTCATGATTAGGAAAACTAAAGCATGTAAAGTACATCCTAACCTCGATGTATAAAATGTACATGTGTTTGAAAACAACATCGGAAGGAAAAATTATAGACAATAGGCAAAAATCAACCGACAGAAATAAACAAAAAGTCAACTCACTAGGAATTCTGGGTGACTCCACCCCCGTACTCTCTCACCACTTGTCTTTTTGAACGTGTTCTTTTCACAAAATAAGTACACTTAAATTTTCAACCACACAGTACAAACAACTTGCCTGAATTGAGTGATAACAACTAATTGCAAGAAAGTAATTATAACTTGATTATTTAAGCACAAATAACATCAGGGCTTTCGGTGTGGAGGAGAATGTTACTCTTTCCAGAAACAGACTGCTTTGACTGTTTTAACAAAGTTGAATGCCTCAACATTTTGCCTATTATTGCCAATAATATCCCTTAAAATCTTTTCAGAAGTTCTTTGTCTAGAGAGTCTGTGAGCTAAAAATGCGAGGATTTTGATGGTAGTTCATTCTTTTGCTTTTTATTGAGAAAAAACAAATGCTTGTCATAAGGTAGCCATGTTTGTTTATTGATTGTCTGTCCTCTTGGATTCATGCTGAGTGGTAAAATAAGCAAGACATGCTTTAATATTAATTTCAAACTGTTGTTGCCATATGAAGGCTAAAGCAGAGCGCAAATAGCAAGTTTTGCAGTGGATTTTGGGTGGCGTTTGGAGCTGGATTGCAGGCTGAAGGATGGTCACAGGTGGATGAAATCACTCTGGTTTTTGAGGGCAGAGTCTGATGAGACTATTTTAACCCTTTGTTGGAATATCAAGGCTAATAGCAGAGCAATAATATAAGGAGTCTATGTGTTTTTTTCAGTTGGATTACTCACCAATGTTGCCGTCACATCTCAATGATGTCATGCTGGCCACTAGCAAGGGCAGGGTATGGTCTGCTGAGTGTTCTGATGTGTGCACCATATCTGTAGCTTAAACTGTGCTGAAGTTGTGAAGACTAGAAGGCAGCTATGCATGTTGCTTCAAGTTCAAGGATTAAACTGAGATAAACAGTTATTCAGACTTCTACAGAGCAGATCTGTGTTTGCTTGTTCCAGTTGGTGGGTTTTATTGTCCTCTGGTTATGCTCAGCTGGAATACTGTGGATTGAATATCGTGGAGCCTCCAGTGTACAGGTCAGTAGTGCATCTGCAGTAGTGAACAACTAGATATTCTCATGACCAAACTATTCTCTTTACAGCCATCATTAAACTCTGTTCATAGATGAACTACAGATAAACTACAGTAACAAATCATAATGCTGGCATTATTTTGACTAATGAAGCAGCAAACGCTGGTTTATTCATTTAAAAAGCACAGATCGAGCAGAAAAATGCTGCTACACAGGTAAGCAGGAGAAAGCAGACACCTACACAAGTAAATTTAGCCATCATGAAGCTGTCTTCATAGATAAACTACAGATAAACTGCAGTAACAAATCAGCTGTGAGAGTCTGATCACACTGTAATCAATAATCAGTAAAGCTCGCTGTGATAAACTGCTCTGCTGAACAGACCAGAGAGAACACTGATCAAAACCTTAATTTTTGCTTAGTGAGGCAGTAAACACTTCTATACATTAGATAAATGCAGTTAACATCTACACTGATATACGCTGCAGTGGTGAGCAACTAAATATTCTTATGATCAAACTGTTCTCTTCACAGACCACAGCAGAGCAGGACACTGACAAGAGGCAGGTAAGCAGGAGACAGCAGACACCTACACATGTAAATTAATCCATCATCAAACACTGTTCATAGATAAACTACAGTAACAAATCAGCTGTGAGAGTCTGATCACACTGTAATCAATAATCAGTAAAGCTCACTGTGATAAACTGACGCTGATCAAAACCTTAACACTGATTTTTGAATAATGAAGCAGCAAACATTGGTTTTGAAACACATCTACATCAGTGTAGTACAGCACTGCAGTGGAGAACAACTAGACATCCTCATGATCAAACTGTTCTCTTCACAGGCCGAGGGAATAGTCTGAAACGACTCCACTGCAGGACACTGCCAGTACAGAGGAAAGCAGAAAATAGCAGACATGTACACATGTAAATTTAGACGCTGAGCTGTCATCAAAGTCTGCACAGCTTTTTTAGAATGAAGAGCTAACAAGAAAGCATCAGCTCATCACTGTAAAGGTTTATCCTCTTTAAACTCTTTTTATGCTTTTTATAAACAGATTTTTTTTTTGCATCATTCATGCATTCTTTTGTTGATGTAAATTCCTGTGGGAAATTTGAGTGAGTAAGAATCATTATTGCATTAATTTTTAAACATAACCATTGTATGGTGTTGATGTGTTTGTTACTCAGTGGTCTGGTGGACCCTCCACATTATTGTTTTTATAAATCAATACAGCCATAACAATTTATGTAAAAATACCAGATGTTTCAAATATCACCAATGTCCAGCGTAGGGTTCTCCTTTAGCAGCTGTAGCCAGTCAGCAGCCTGTCCATGTTGTTCACCCTCACACACACACACACACACACACACACATATACAAACACACACATATACAAACACATACACACACAGACACACACACTAACAGCAGGCCATGTAGGAGGAAAACAGAGTGAAGGACACAGCACCTCCACACTTTTACTTCCCGCGGGTTCAGCCCAACACCACATGTGTAATATAAATGTGTGGGGGGTGAACAGAGTGAAGACACTGAAAATGGGTTATTTTATATGTTCTTCACAGAAAATGAGCAAAGGCCAAGAATCTGAGATAATAATAAATCACATTTTTTCTTTTGGTAAACACTGAAAATGAGTCCCACAGACCTGAACACTTGAACACACATGGAAAAATAAAAAAACTACTATAACAAACAATGTGAAATAAACCAATTGAATCAAAGTAAAGAAAGAAATGTAAAAGATATAAAAACATATATCTCAGTAGGTCAAATGAAATCAGACAGTACTATCAAATTGCCTGAATAAAAAACAGAAGTAAGATTAGTTATAACATCATGAAAGGACAGCATACAACAGCGAACTTATCTGTCTAGAGTTTACATCATATTAAATTCTAGAAGTTTATACTTTGATGATTATTTACACTTTGATGATTCCTGGGTTGGGATTGAGAGGCTCAACCATTAGCATCAGTCATTGGTGGTCTTCTCTGGGGATTGCAGACAAAAACCAGTGCACCAGATCTTAACATGCGTTGTTTAGTCTTCTGACGAGAAAGGTAATGACTGAGTCCTTGGTCTGGAGATAAGGCAGGTCCTCTCCTCCATGACAGCAGTAGATCTTATGGTTTCATGGTCTGGGTCCCTTCAGGAGAAGCTGCAGATGCTCTAATTCTATAATCCAGAAGTGGCCAGAAGGCATGGTCTGTAGTTCTTACAGTCTGTAATAATATGTGATCATTTCACAATAAAGGACTAAAAAGGATTTTTTTTCAATTGTGAATCATCGTCTGCACTGCAATTTAATCCAGGACTAGACTGATTTTCTATAGTAAATCAGCTGTAGATCAGAGCTCTAATCACATCTTCAGGAGAGAGTGCCAAATACTTAAAAGAAAAGCTTTATTTACAGATTTCCCCACAACCTCCATTCGGCTTAAAATACACCTAAGAAACCTCCCCACAGAAACTCTCAGGTAGTAAACTGTCACTGGGGTGGTATCCTCAAGGGTACACCTTCAGTACTTTAAATTTGGGAGCATAACTGTAACAGAATCCATTTTAATACATTTTCTTTAAATTGCACGGATTCTATACACCTTGTCTTGACTCCAAGTTGTTTATTTTATTGTTCAGTTTCAAAGCAAATATATTCCTTTCCCCTAAGAAAACTTTCTTGTAGTCCTCTGCTTCCCTCTAGTGGCACTTGGTTACATTACAGTCTTCATCTTCCTGCTTGCTACAGAGAACCAGCTGGCAGTTGTTGTGAGCTGCACTGACATCAGGGACAAAATAAGGCATTTGAGGAAAAAAGAATCCAGTTAATCCACAGTCAGCTTGTGACCGAACTCCATTAGGAGACACGAAGTCACTGGGTAGGTTGTGACTGAATGGTGAAAGAGATGAGTTTGTAGGTGGGAAGATGTGATGACTCCAGGTAGTTCAGTTCAATTGGTCAGTGACTATTTACACACAAAAGACAAACTGGGTACCACTTTATATTGTGTCTCAAATAATGGTGTAGTTACATGTGAACAACATATGCAACAACAATGTAACTACTAATGATTTAGTCATTGTTACAGATGGACACCTTATGTTATTACACATGTGTATTAACTTCAGTATTGCCTCATGTAATTACACAAGTGTATCTTAAGAGTTGTAACAGCCTATTCTCTCTCATGTAATTACACAGGAATAATAACATAATTGTAATTATGTTTGTAATTAGACTGGAACAGCAGTTTTTTCAAAAGTTTTTTTTTCTTTTTTTTTTTCCCCAGCAGTAAAAAGAAGTATGTAATAACTTACATTAAGGCATTACTTACACTGTATATGTCAGCTTTCCTAACATTTAGCCAGCATTTATGTTGCCAGTGCTGTGACACTGTTACCAGTTTCAGCTGTAAACCATTCTGTAATGTGACAGTAGAGCATTACATTTCCCCCAAAGCAATGTCTATATTACCACTCCATTATTACACAGTACCTACATAACAACTAGACAGGAACTGTCCACTTATTTTAAAATGTAACTTTAACACTGCACTACAGGAACGTTCCTGTGTAGAAGATACGCTTGTGTAATTACATAGGCTGTACTTCTGTAATCCATCTGCAACACTGAATAAGTCACCAGTAGTTACATTGTTGTTGCATGTGTTATTTATGTGTAACTACACAGTTATTAAAGACACTTTACATAAAGTGGGACCAAAAACTGTACAGACGAAAGTAAGTGGTAGTTTAGAAGTGTTATCCTGACTCTACAGCAGTGCAGGGTAAGTATATTTAGTTTTAGGCCACAAGGCTGTGGAACAACAATTTGAGTTAGCTCTACTCACATTGTCCCGCAGCTTTCTCACAGCCTGAGGTGAGCTAACATGGGACATTACTACACTTTACAGTATAATTTTTTCTTGAGTCAATGCACTCAGTCTACTTTACCGAGAGAGTTTCGCTGATTGCTTAAGAAGAGGCTGCATTTAACTGCCCCAAACCAGGGGGTGGCGCCAGATCCATTCAATATTCTTCGCACCCCTCTCTGCAGAAACATGCTTAGTACAGCTCATTTAATATATAATAATATAATAATAATAATATATTTAATACCCAAAACACTCTACAGCTACTTAAATACTGGAGCAACATCTCAGAATACATTATATCCATTGAAACACAAACACTAGAGTTCGTACAACAGCAATACTTTATCAAACACAGCACTGTCATGTTAGAAAAGCTAATAGCTTTGCATTAAGGCAGATACTCGTTTATGTAAATCTATGAAGCATTAAAGAGTTTTTTGTTCTGTAGTTTTGTTGTGTTTATGTTTATTGCTCTTTGGCATATCATGTAAACAAAACTGCAAAACTGGGACAGGACAGAAGTGTTTAAATTAATGTAGTGAAGTTAAATTAATGTAATGAAGGTCGAATTAATGTAAAACATTAATGGTGTTCCTCTAAAACTTTGCACTGTTTTGTTATTTTCAAACTTTGAATTGAATAAAAGCAGTCAAATATCTTGTTACCACATGAAAATATTTTAGGTTCAACTGCTGAAAAACTCAAATACCTCATAAAACATTACACAACAGACCTGTTTATCTTTATTGTACAGGAACAAATGAAGAAAAATAAATTAAAAAGTCCAGCACTTTATATTATCCAGCACAGAAATGTGAGTGTAAATGCTTTCTTTACCTGCTCTGCGTTATTTGGTCACATGTTCTCATCACACCTAATGTCCTCTCTTGCTTATATACATAAACATAATTACTCACTTATTATGTACTGGGTCCATAATGGACCATCCATTGTGAACAAAAATCTCCAGAAGTGACCCCATTTTTATAGATAGTCAACACCTGGTAGAACTTCAGTTGAGATGGGAATCAGCTGTGATTGGCCATTACATTATAATTTTCTCTTTAATTATCATTATTATTACTATTAGTAGTAGTGTAATTGTTAGTTGTTCAGTATACAGTTTGTGTGATTTAGTGAACTGATATGCAGTTTATATTCATGTTCAGTTCCTCTGCACCACCTCTTCACCTCCTACAGTGAACAAGCTGGGAGTTATTGAAGCTGCACTGACAGATCAGTTTCAGACATGTGCAGTTTCTAAATGAGAACTGTTTTTGTAGGATTTGTAGAGCCTGTGAAATCTAATCTATCAGTATTTCCCTCTCCCACCCCAAACCCACACACATTTCCCCTTCTTATTCTATCATAAACGTGAGAGTCCTGTGGCAATTCGAATCATACTTAACACAGCCGTTGCAATGAATAGGCTAAACTATTCTGCATTACAGTTTTCTCTAAGAAGAAAACTCTTCACACCGCCCCCCCCCTTCACACAGCAGTTAAAAAAGTTTGTATGTAAGTTGAATAAAACTAGTTAATATACATGTTACCAATGCTTTATTTAGGTTGAATTGACAGTCCATTTTTTTAAAGAATCAGAATCAGAATCAGAATCAAGCTTTATTGGCCAGGTTTGCTTACACATGCAAGGAACTTGGTTTTGGTTACAGGAGCTCACAGAGCACTTTATCTGACAAACATTTACGTGTAGTAAATAAAATAACATAACCTAATATAACACAACATATATTGTAAAAAGTGTCTCGTCAGATCTACTTAAAAATGACTTCATGTGGTAACAAGTAAAAGAATCCTTCATTCAAAGTATTTATTTAGGTTGAATAAAACTAGTTATTTTACTTGTTACCAGCAACTATCTGATGGCTACTTCATAGATCTACATAAAACAGTGGATCCAAAGTAATGCGAGCAGTTATTAGTGTTTCTGAGCTGACTGTGCTGTGACTGATAAAGTGTTCCTGTTATAAGAACTCTAGTCTTGTTTTGATGGAATAAATGTGTTTTGTGATTCAGAGAGGGGTGTGCAGAGCTGGATGTGTTGGCTGTGGTTTTAGCCTATCACAAGGTGTGAAGTGTTCAAATGATATCATCTCATATTCTTCTGCTCAGCAACGAACAAGTCCTGCAACAAACTTTTTTTTTGTTTTTGATTTAATTTAGTTTGGGTGAGTTATTTTCAGCAATGTAGACATCACAAGAATACTTTAATCATACTACTACTACTACTACTAATAATAATAATAATAGTAATAACATCTATATTTATACGCACTTTACATACCGGTGGCAGCTGAAAGTGCTTTACAGACAGGTCATAATATTTTACAGTAATACAAATGACAACGCCAGATCAAATTAAAAAGAAGTACCAAAAAGACATGTATAATGCTATTTAAAGAGTGTTTTTGAATGTTTATAAAAGTGAGCACTGAGAAAGATACAGACAGCCAGTGCAGCTCTTTTAAAGCGGGACTGATCTGATCTGTCTGTGTTGTTTTTGTTAGGATGCTGATTCATTTTGTATGAGTTGTAAAGGATGTATTGTTTTCTTAGGAAGTCCAGTAAGAAGATCATTACAGTGATTAACTCTGCTGGAACAAACACATGAACAAGTTTCTCTGCATCGCTCTGAGAGAGAAAAAGCCAAACTTAAGTGATTCTCTCAGATGATACAAAGCTACTGCAGTGACTGTGTTTACATGCAGATAAAACAGCTCAGAGTCTAAGATCACACCCAGGTTTCCTACTTCAGGTTTGGTGTATGAAGCTAAAGAACCATGTTTCTCATAAAGCACTTTTCTCTGAGTTTCTTTATTTTAGTTTTTTTGTTTAATTTTGTGACATCCACTGAGAAATATCTGACACAGCTGGTTAGTCTGTCTACAGAGTCTTGATCATCAGAAGGAATGGAAATGTATAATTGCATGTCATCAGCATAATTATGAAAATTTTTACAGGGATATTAACTCGAAAGAGGCCCCGAATATTCTGTTTTAATTCCCGTAGGATGAAGCAAACTGAACCAAAAATACGCTACATACCTTGACATACATGTAATTGATTGCATTACATGCGATGCTGGAAGTGATCTCCCTTTTCGACGCTTTACTCCATGTTCCTGAACGTATCGGGCAAGCATTAGAGAGGCTAAACATTGCGAAGGCTGTCTGGCACCTACCTCATCACTCCGACGCAGGGGCATCCTGGCTTGTTCGAAGCTCCATATAGTGAGAAGCACATTGCACGTTGTTTCGTTCAGATTGCTCTTTGGGGCCTCTTTCGAGTGAATCTCCCTGTATTATGTTTCCTAATGACATCACTTAGAGGTAGCATGTACAAAGAGAGGAGCAATGGCCCTAAAACTGAACCTTGTGGGACTCCACAAGAAATGCCAAATCTCTTTGAGAAAAGATTTCCTAGTGAAACCAAGAAAAGAAGGATTTTGTGCATCAGCGCTGAGCCTGAGGTCATTCACAACATGAACTGCCTCTGTAATATGGTTAAAACAAAACCTTGATGGAAACTTCTCACATAACTTGTTTGATATCAGATACACATTTAATTGTTTGAAAGTAACCAACTAAGACTTAAAAAGCAAGATTAGAAATTGGTCTAAATTTGTTCAGTATGGAAGGATCCATGCTACTCTTTTTTAGCAAAGGCTTCATCAGGGCAATTTTAACAGCATCTAGAAAAAAACATGTTGACAGAGAACAATTTATAATAGCTAAAATATCACTTCAAACACAATAAAAAATCAAGCTCCTGATAATTGATGTCATTCCTTATGTAGGTGGCTTATCAGAAAGGTTATAGGAGCTTGTTTGAAAATGAACTGCGATCTGCTGTCCTGTGTTTTGGTGAAAAACCCATTTGACCATTTGATAGTGCATTGTGTTCTATTAAATATGTTAATAATCTAGTGTTCACTTTGCTACAGAAAACTTTATATTAATATTCACGCAGTTACCAGAGCCAAATTATATTGGGGTAGTGAGTCTTCTATTCTGGATCACAGGGAAAATTCCACTTCCTAGCACTAGATTATACAGCTTTAGAGTGGCCAGCTGTAATTAGGGACTACTGTGTTAACATTTTACCTTCCACTGAGTTTTTCTTGTAGCTGTTGTATGGTAATGAGTAAGTCTAGAGGGCAGTGGTTATCTTTTACTGCTGACACTTAAAGAACCCGTTGCATGATTAAAGGGTTCTTTGCATCATGAAAGGGGTCTTCAGATTGATGGAGAATGTGCTATAGACTCTTCTATATTCTTCTATTGTGATGGTGTCAAGCTATATAATAGAAGATAATAATAATAGAAGAACCCTTTTGGGTGCTATATAGAACCATCTATAGCACATTCATGCAATTCTCCATCATTCTGTGGTGATTTGTGTTGTGTCTGTGTGTATGTTGTGTGTAGGTTAGTGTTGCGGAAGATCAGGAGTCATGTGGTCCCCCAGAGGATTCTGGAAGATGGACTCCTTGAAGGTCTCTGAGCGAGAGGGATGTGTGACAGTACCCCTCCCAGTCCACCAAGTACTGGAGCTGTCCTCCATGCTTCCAGGAGTCCAGCAACTGACAGACTGCATAAAGGATGGCATAAACGTGTGCTCCCTCTTTCTCCTTTGGAGGGGGTGGTATGACGTCAGGTGTAGCCTTGTCCAACGGTGCTGAAATGACAGGTTTTAGAAGTGAGACATGGAATGAACATGGTACTCTGAAACAGGGGGAAAATCAAGTTTGTCTGTTACTTCATTTATTCGTTTAAGCACTTTAAATGGGCCGATATGCTTCCTTCAGTGGACCTGATGTCTCTTGTCGAGAGTCACATGCGATCTCCAGGTTGGTAGATGGGTGTCTCTCCTCGGTGATGGACTGCTTGCTCTATATTGCATTGCAGTGTGGCCTCAATCCTCTGATGGGTCTCCTCCCAGACCCTCTCGTTAAAGCTAAAGCTTTACACTTTTATTTAAGACTGCCAGCTTTTAAAGTTGTCTGCTTTGGTCACACTTTTTATTGTCTCTAATAACAATGAATAAAATATGCAACAAGACTGTAACTATTGATGATTTAGCCAATGTTACAGATGAATTATAGAAGTGCAGTCTATGTAATTACACATGTGTAGCAACTTCAGTTTTGCCTCATGTTATTACACAAGTGTATCTTTTCGATACATGACAGATCAGAAGACTTTTAGAGCAGTTAAAGAAAGTATGTTTTACATAACATTACATTTATGTATTACAGAATTACTGCTCAATAACTGTGTTGTAACAAGGCAACCTTCTGCAATTACACTGTATATTTATAACAATTACACAGGAACTTTCCTGTAGTGCAGGGTTAAAGTTACAGTTTAAAATATATGGGCAGTTCCTGTGTAGTTGGTATGTAGGTACTGTGTAATAATGGAGTGGTAATATAGACAATGCTTTGGGGGAAATGAGTTAGAGTATCACAGCACTAGCAACATAAATGCTAGCTAAATGTTAGGAAAGCTGGCAGATACAGTAAAGGAGCGTCTTTATGTAAGTTATTACATTCTTCCTTTAGCAGCTGGAAAAACATCTGAAAAAAAAACTGCTGTTTCAGTCTGATTACAAGTGTAATTACATTTGTGTTATTGCCCCTGTGTAATTACATGAGAAAGAATAGGCTGTTACAACTATTAAGATACACTTGTGTAATCACATGAAGCAAAACTGAAGTTGATACACATGGTAATTACATAGGCTGTACTTCTGTATTCCATCTGTAACACTGGCTAAATCATTAGTAGTTACAATGTGGTTGCATATGTTGTTCACACTACACAGTTACACAGAGACACTTAACATAAAGGTGGGACATCAGCTTTTATTTAAAACCATAAACTTTTATGTAAAACTGTCAGCTTATATTTAAGATTGTTATTTGTTTTTATTTAAACCAGTCAGCTTTTGTAAGGGATGCTTTGCTTTTGTTTTCTTTTGTCTTTCCTTTTTGTAAAAGTAGTCTGACTCTTCTGGGCCACTGTAAGTGGGTGGGCACACAGGTTTCCTGTTTTACTCTTGTAGCAGCTGATATGATCTTATGATCTTCATATATCCCTGCAGATGGAACGTGAGTCTTCAAGCTGACGGACTCTGTAAGGGTTAGTTCTGATTCTGATTTAGTGGTGTTGTGTTACTCATAAGCTTTAGAAATGGATCTGAGTAAGTGGAGCGATTTCTTTAAACAGTACCCTTACAGTAGCAGTGTGTTCTTCAGCCTCATTCTTGTGGCTATGGAGAAAGTTGTTGAGAAAGAATTTGTGTGCCCTTGTAAAACCGGATTTACAGTGGCACTTTTCTGTTGTTACTTACTGGTGCCCATGGTCATCACTTTTGCCTTTGGATTTTACCTTCTGAGCATTGAATGTGTTTGCTCACCATATGAAGAACGTTGTATAAATTTCCTGAAATTTCTGGCCTGTATGGTTCCATCTGTTGTTTGGCTGGCCTTGTTTCTCTGTGATGGTAGATACATAGCTTGTTTAAAAACTGAGTTCAATGCAGATTTTGCTGACAGCGGTAAGACTTCTCCATGGAAATGGTGTGAAAAACCCCAAGCACTGACTCCTGTCGAGCTCAGTGCTCTGATGTCATTCTACATATCTAAGGTAAGCTACTAATTTAAATTACTTTGATCAGTTACTACTACTACTTAAATTTAACTGATCATTGTGAGAAATATTGGTGTACAATTGACATCAATGCCTTGTAACCCTTTCATGTGCAGATTTGTTATTGTGTGCTAGGTAGTTACACTCTGTGACATAATTGTTACAATGTAGTACCTTAAAAGTAGTTAATATTAAACTATGGGGAAAAAAAAAGATAAAGAAAAAAGAAGGTATTTTAAGGTATTATAATTTATAACCTGAGGTAGACTTACTGTACATGCATAACTACTTACTACTATACTTACGACTTCATAGCCAGATTAAAAACATTAAAGTCATCCCCACATTTCCTCTTATTCTCTTGTGCAGAAGTTCACATTGTAAATGTGGTTGGTATAGTGTAGCAGGTAACACCTCTGCCTTCTACACTGTAGACTGGGGTTCAATCCCCATCTGGGTAAACACCCTACACTATACCAATAAGAGTCCTTGGGCAAGACTCCTAACACTACCTTCGCCTACCTGTGTAAAATGATCAAATTGTAAGTTGTTCTGGATAAGAGCGTCCGCCAAATGTCATTAATATAATGTAAATGTTACCTGTTTATGCACTGCTTTGTTGTGTAATATAGTACGCTGATTATTCACTGCTGTGTTGTCTTTTTCCAGTTGGCAGGCTTTTGCTGTCCTTGTCCTCATCTCAGTTATAGCAATGATTTATAAATGCTGCAAGAAATGTCGTAAATGCCTAGACCTCACTGAAACGGTAAGTTCCCCAAACAGTTCTTGTATAAATCTGCTCACTTGAGTTTGTGTATTATGATGGATGAATTCACAGCTGTGATTCGGTTGCTGTAAGTTATCACAGGCACAGTTTTATTCAGCTGAGGCGTAGGTAGGTCATCAGTGTGCAAATATAAACAAACCTGACTCTTCTAACTACAAGTCTTTCATAATAAAAAAGTAAATCCTTTTAAAGTAGACATAAAGATGGATGAGAAAAAAGAAAGAGAAACTCTAATTTTATTTTTGAAACATGCAGTATTTCTTTAAAACAGAGTTACAGTTAAAGGATGTTTTAAATGCACACCTTTGTGAGCTGTCAAATTTCTGTTTGTGCTGATTCATGTTTAGCCTAATAGCACCACTGCACCTGTTTATCATAGTATCAAGTATTATAATTAACATATATTAAAAATCTGTTGAAATAAGGAGACGTAAGCCCCGATTTAACTGTGACAAGTTAAAAGTCCTGTCTCAAGTATGTCTCTTTTTCACATTCAACTATTCACCATAACGCTCCACCTGGCATTAAATGGTAAAGCAAAAAAGCCCTTCACATTTTTCAAATATATGCTTTTAATATTGAGCTTTCATAAAATCTTAAAATGAAATATCATATGATATGGTTCAGTATCAACTGTTTACACCTATAATAGAAACAGAGATTAATGTGCAATATATTATTAGATATTATACTGAAATTGTCACTAGTTTTATCTAATTAAAATGAATTGCACCAAAACTAAATATTTGTTAAAGAAATTCAAATCAATATATTGAATCAATGAATGAGTGTATAGAGATTGTGGTAACTGTAATACTGTACTATAAAGGCTTATTTCAATAGGTGTTGGTTGTTATAAAGACTTTTGTCAGTTTTGATGTAAAGTTAACACCTTTGTCAGGTGACATTTTTTTTTTATTGGGTGGTCAGACACTTTTGGGGTGAAATGACATAGCATGTTATAACAGCTGTTATTGGCCTTTATATATATCAAATTTAATCTTATAAATAGTAAAAATAAACTTTATTTAAAGGCTTTAGAAATGCTCACTTCCGTACAACTGACTTGGCAAGCGCTGTTATATTATCAGCTTTATGTCACTGAGACATAAACTGAGCTACAAAGTCTGTCATTTCACCCCAGAAAGTGTCATGACAACTTAATGTCAGGAGAAAATATCAATGTCACCTGTCGTAGATGTTATGTCAACCTTGACATTAAAGCTGGGAAGTGTAACCGAGACTGTTTTTCATTGTTACAAAAATAACATTAATACATTTAGTTTGCATTGCTACATTAATAATACACTTAATAAAGTGTATTATGTATAAAGATTATGTAATAAAGTGAGTCTGATCTTCTGTGACCATATATGCCCTCTGCACGTTTATCTCTGGTTCAAGTGATTGAAAATTTTAAATTTAGAGAAATAAAATACTTCTTCTTTATTTTATTTTATTTTATTTTTTGTTTTATGGTTCGTTTGTGAAACTGTAAAATGAAGCCATGTCTTGATTTTTCCACTGACAATAACCTCAAACTGACTCATTTTCCTGTTTTTCAATACTAGTTTTGAAATGAAAATCTAATGACCAATAGATACACGGACCCACAAGCTATCACTTGTTTGAAGCAGCTTACTACATACTGCTCGCATACTGACTGTGTCCAAAAGTAGTGTGCACACACAACGCAGCCTTTCTGGAAGAATGAAACTGCTGACGTAACCACCTGAATATTTTTAATAGCTCTTGATTCAGCCTTTCTAATTTACATTTCAAATGGCAAAATGAAAGAAATTTGACCAAATGCTGCTGGACTCAGTGCCACACTGAAGCCACACCAGCCCTCTCTGTAATGAAAATGAAATGACTTGAAAACAGAGGAAAACAGGTGTGTTTGGAAACTACAAAGACCAATCCAAAGCTGACATTTTTTTAAGTTTATTTGTGGTTTTGGAGACAGGTAGAAAACACCGTCCTGCCCTCTGTCAGGGTGTGGAGTGTCTTTTAGAAGTCACACAGGCAACTCTCAACTACAATATAAATGTACATGCTGGCAAGTGGCTAGCAACAGTTGCTAAGCAGTGATTAAAGGGATGAGGAAAATGGGGCAGGTCTTGAGATGATCTGATCAGCTCAGTGCCTGATGTTGGCCAGCTAGTGGCACCCCTGTCCTGTAGTACAGCACACGGCTTGTGTCGCGTACATAAATACATGCCTATTTTGAATTTGATGCCAACAACACATTCATCACCTCTTCTTTTAACAACACTCTGGGAATTGAGGAGACACTGTTGTAGTTTAGAAAGTGAAATGTTTTCATGTTCTTGTTTGATGTAGGATTTCAGCTGCTTAACAGTTCAGGGGCTCATTTGTTGTATTTTGATTTCATAATGCGGCAAATGTTTTCAGTGTTTGACAGATCTGGACTGCAGGCAGGTCAGTTTAGCACCCGGACTCTTTAAATACGAAGCAATGCTGCTGTAATACATGCAGAATGCGGTTTGACATTGTCTTGCTGAAATAATCAAGGCCTTTCCTGAAAATGATGTTATCTGGATGGCAGTTACCAAAACCCGTATATATCATTCAGCATTAATGGTGCCTTCACACAAGTGCATGTCACCCATGCCATGTGCACTAATGCCCCCCTATACCATCATAAATACTGGCTTTTGAACTGTGCACTGATTACAAGCTGAGTAGTCTTTAGCCCGGAGGACAGTGTCCATGATTTCCGTTTTGAAGAATTTCAAATGTTGATTTGTCAGACCACAGGACACTTTTCCACTTCCCCTCAGTCCATTTTAAATGAGCTCGGGCTCAGAGAAGGTGGCAGCGTTTCTGGTTCCTGTTTATATGTGGTTTCTTCTTTGCGTTTTAGAGATTCAACTTGCATTTGTGGATGCAGTGATGAACTGTTTTCACAGACAGTGGTTTTCAGAAGTGTTTCTGAGCCCATGCAGTGATTTCCACTACAGAATCATGTCTGTTTTTAATGCAGTGCCGTCTGAGGGCCCAAAGATCACGGCCAGCAAATACTGGTTTTTGGTCTTGTCCCTTACATACAGAGATTTCTCCAGATTCTCTGAATCTTTTAATGATATTATGTACCATAGATGATGAAAAGCAAAAGTTCTTTGCTATTTTATGTTGAGAAGCGTTATTCTTGAATTGTTGCACTATTTGATCGTGCAGTCTTTCACAGAGTGGTGAACCCCTCCTCATCTTTACTTCTGAAAGACTCCGCCTCTCTGAGATGCTCTTTATACCCAATCATGTTACTGACCTGTTGTCAATTAACTGGCTGGTTTTTAGCATTACACAACTTTACCAGTCTTTTGTTGCCCCCTGTCCCAACTTTTTTGGAACATGTTGTTGGCATCAAATTGAAATATGGCAGATATTTTTCAAAAAACAATAAAATTTCTGAGTTTCAACATTTGATATGGTGTCTTTGAATGAAATATAGGATTTAAATGATTTGCACGTCATTGCATTTTGTTTTTATTTACATTTTGGACAACGTCCCATCTTTTTTGAAAATGGGGTTGTAGAAGGCTAAGCCTTAACCTGGGGTTGTGGGGGGATGGTTATATGGCCCTGTATAGAACCATCTCAGCTGTGACTGCTAAAGCCCTGTAAAATGAGCCTAGCAACACCAGATCAGATGTATATGTGTGAGACGATGGAGTACTTTACTGTTTCACATGTTCTGTTTTAGGGGGTGTAGCATTACACCCTTAGTGGGTTACACACCTGGTGAAGGGGAATGTTTATTTTATGCACATTGTGAGCACTTACTGTTGTTGCATTAAAGAGCCCTGCTCCTGCGTTTGTACATACGTCCTAATGATTACTGTTACCTGTGTCCTGTTTGTGCTCCTTATTTTCACCTTATTTTTCTTTGTTGTGTGTATTTAATCCTGTTGTTTCCCCTGTGCTTTCCAGAAGCCCTGCTGCTCGGCCCATGGTAAAACCTGCAGCACAGCCCACTGCAAAAAATGCTGTGAACGCCACAAACTAAACTGCTGCGCAGCACACAGAGATATGCCCTGCTTAGCCCACCCTCGCGAAGGATCTGAAAACATTCCTCTTGTGCGCAGGGATGTCATTGCTCCCAGCCCTTGTGACAAAACAAAAGACTGCCCTTGTCTTTGTCACCAATCCTGCTCCTGTGACTGTCACAAGCCCTAGCCCTCGATTGTTACCTACTCACAAATGCAGATCCACCTGATTCAGTTTCCTCCTCTGTTACTGATTCAGTTCCCTCCTCTGTTACTGATTCAGTTTCCTCCTCTGTTACTGATTCAGTTCCCTCCTCTGTTACTGATTCAGTTTCCTTCTCTGTTACTGATTCAGCTCCCTCCTCTGTTACTGATTCAGCTCCCTCCTCTGTCACTGATTCAGACCTCTCCTCTATTACTGGTTCAGTTCCCTCATCTGTTACTGATTCAGTTCTCTCTTCTGTCACTGATTCAGCTCCCTCCTCTGTTACTGATTCAGTTCTCTCCTGTTACTGATTCAGTTCCCTCCTCTGTTACTGATTCAGTTTCCTCCTCTGTTACTGAAAAAATGCTGCGAATGCCACAAACTAAACTGCTGCGCAGCACACAGAGATATGCCCTGCTTAGCCCACCCCCGGAAAGGATCTGAAAACATTCCTCTTGTGCGCAGGGATGTCATTGCTCCCAGCCCTTGTGACAAAACAAAAGACTGCTCTTGTCTTTGTCACCAATCCTGCTCCTGTGACTGTCACAAGCCCTAGCCCTCGATTGTTACCTACTCACAAATGCAGATCCACCTGATTCAGTTTCCTCCTCTGTTACTGATTCAGTTTCCTTCTCTGTTACTGATTCAGTTCCCTCCTCTTTTACTGGTTCAGTTCCCTCCTCTGTTACTGATTCAGTTCTCTCCTCTGTCATGGATTCAGTTCCCTCCTCTGTTACTGATTTAGTCCTCTCCTCTGTCAGTGACTCAGTTCTCTCTTCTGTTACTGATTTAGTCCTCTCCTCTGTTACTGATTCAGTTCTCTCCTCTGTCAGTGACTCAGTTCTCTCCTCTGTTACTGATTCAGTTCCCTCCTCTGTTACTGATTCAGTTCTCTCCTGTTACTGATTCAGTTTCCTCCTCTGTTACTGATTCAGTTCCCTTCTCTGTTACTGATTCAGTTTCCTCCTCTGTTACTGATTTAGTTTCCTCCTCTGTTACTGATTCAGTTCCCTCCTCTGTTACTGATTTAGTTCCCTCCTCTGTTACTGATTTAGTTCCCTCCTCTGTTACTGATTCAGACCTCTCCTGTTACTGATTCAGTTTCCCTCCTCTGTTACTGATTCAGTTTCCTCCTCTGTTACTGATTCAGACCTCTCCTCTATTACTGATTCAGTTCCCTCGTCTGTTACTGATTCAGCTCCCTCCTCTGTTATTGATTCATCTCCCTCCTCTGTTACTGATTCAGCTCCCTCCTTTGTTACTGATGCAGCTCCCTCCTCTGTTACTGATTCAGCTCCCTCCTCTGTTACTGATTCAGCTCCGTCTTCTCCGCCACTGATTCAGTTCTCTCCTTTGCTGTTGATGCAGTTCTCTCCTCTGTTACTTATTCATTTCCAGCCTTTGTCACTGATTCATTTCCCTCAGTGATTCAGGTGTCTCCCTCATCTACAAATTTACTTCACACCTTTTATTTTTATTTATATTACTGATTCAGCATTTCTTTATACAACTTTTGAAGACCCACCCAGATTTGACTCAACTCATCAACTGGTCAGTGAGCTTTCAGACTCCACATGCAAGAGTCGTTTCTCATCATGTTAAGAGCTTGTTCAGATTCTGCACAAGTATTGTGCTAAAATGCATAGTGCACACCAGTGCATATAATTTTGGGTAGGCCTGTGAAAAAGTGTGCATGACACTTTGATAGTATCATTATATCAGGCTGCCTATTCCTGACAGCCATGCAGTCATCAGCTCAACACTAATACCCTGTGGTAATATCACCATATTCCACCAATCAACCAGAATACTGGATTCACATAAAAACACAGCAGCACTTTTTACTATAAAAACTATAGAGCATGTATCTGCTTGCCACAGGTACAATTGCCTAATGAAGACTACATGCCAACTTAATAACAAGTTAAACACAAACAGCTGAGATTTACAAATGCAGGGAAAAAAACAACATCGTAAATCTACAAACCCAAACCTGCTCATCCTAAAGCATTCTGCCACAGCAGACCCAAAGAAAACATCATGACTGAGATAAAATCAGACAGCTGAGATGTGCAAAGATGAGGAAAAACAACACAGCAACCTAAAAAATCTAAACCTAACAATCAAATCCAAAAACATATTGGCACAGGGGGCATAAAAATGTTTATGGTCCATTTGCATCTTACTTTTGATTAATTGAAGTAACACTATTGCACTGAGAACAAACTGAAGGCTTGAGGCAATATAAGACAGTGACAGTTGCAGTGCAGTGATTGGAGGGTTGAGAAAATAAGGTGGAGTTTGGCAGAGAGCATGACTTGCAGAAATCATATGAAATTGCATATGAAACCTTACAAAATTCGGTTTAATAAGTATAATATTTCCACGTTTAATTGGGTAGATCTGTGATCAATCTGGGTGGGTCCAAGCCTCCCCTGGCCTACCTGCTGCTCTGCCCCTGATCCATACATTTAGGAAACTGAACAAAGGGATCCATTTTATGTTAATTTATGTTAAGTATTCTATGTAAGTCTTTGTATTTGTAATTTGTTTGCCATTGGTAATATACTCCTCCTCTGCTGATGCCTGTCTTTATGATTTTTATTTTCATGTTACTTTATGTTTAAGCTGCAAAAAGGTCTAGTAAATGCTTATTAATCCTGTGGTGATGTATTCCAAGTATCCTTTGTGTGGCGTGATGTGTGATAGAGGATATATAGATATTTCAAATATAGATTTTGTCTTGTTAGACCATGTTTCTGTACTCATTACCATGCTACACCTCATCATTAAACTATTAAACATTAAACAAACGTTAAAAGTCTGTTCCAAAATCCACATTAAATGAATATAAATTAACATTTTTAAATACTTGTTTAAATGTTTGTGTGACTTTATGAAAGATATCATTGTTCATTATTTTATAAATTTGACATTCATTATAGATCTAACAGGATACCTGCTAAAATGCATTAACAGATAGAAAAATAAATAGATGTACTTTATTGATCCCGAAGCGGAAATGAAGAAAATTCTTGTCATTTTTTTTTTTCTTCATTTTTTTCTTCTTTGTATTTCAATGTTTAACATGTACATTTATTTCTTTGGTTTAACTAGGAAAATGTCCCAGGTGTTGTAAACTGCTTTTTACATTACTTTAATTTTCAAATATTTGAGAAAACAAAATATAAGGACATAACAACAGCTTAAAATATTTTGAAGAGTTGTCTTTAGATTTGCAAATGCTTTATATTTTCAGTTTTTATAGCTTCTGTTTTTATTATGTTTGTTTAAGACATTAAGGATTTCTGAGATGCTGTAAATGTATATATTATATACATATTTGCTCAAAAGAAACTTGTTATGACACTGTAGCAGGCTCAGTAGGAAGAAGCACCAATGCTTTTTCAAGCCCACATAGAGCTTTTAAGCTCTTTAATGCCACATATAGAGGCTCCCAAGCTGTGCTCTTTTGTGCTGTACTTTATTGTCTCACTTTGAATAAACAGTTCCTGCTACATCTCCTGATTCTTTAGTGTCTGTTTCTAGTCTTGCCTTGGTCTTGACTGAGGTGGTCTTCACTACAGCGCTGGAATGAGCATAAAGGCAGGGATGTGGAGGTGCATTTCTCTTCTCTCAACATTGCCATGCAGGTGCTAAACTGTGGATAAACACCCAGAGGAGATAAACACAGTGCACAGTGAATATGAAGTCCTGTTGATAAAACCATTTGCAGGTCTAGAAAATTTGAGTAACAAATCTGGGCCGGACAGGATTGTGCTGAGGCCTGCGGGTCTTGTGTTTGACACATGGGGTCTAAACTGACTGGAAAGGGCCATTTAACTGACAAACAAACTGACCAATTACAGGCCATTGTTTGCATGTGGCATTTGGGGTGGACAACTTACAAAACAGGACTACATGCAAACGTGCAAGGATATTTTACTTACTAGCCTCTAAATGTTTACAGAAAACTGCTGAATGATTTTTAAAGATGTGACACTGTAAACTTGGTAAGTAACTGTACAGGGACTAAGCAGAAATGAATAGCGCTGCATTAACATTTACACAACTACTATTAACTATGAAGGAGTACTAGTTACTTACTCAGTATGTAAAAGTAATGATTAGGGTAGTTCACTATTACTCGAACAGTAATTACTGAGTCTTATATCTCCTAAAGCACTACTTAGTAACTGTGGCTTCTTTATAAGATCTACTAATTGCCAACCATATTAATATTAACAAAGTAATTTGATAACTTATGTGTGACATTATAAGTCCTGTTATCAGATGTGTGTAAAATATTTTCTTTAGTTATAGACTTCTTTTGCAGTAGCTAAAGTAAACAATGTTCATAGTTAGTACAAAGGACTAGAAATTACGCAAGTATAAATAAATAAATGAAGAAATAAATAATTTAATATATAAATAAATAAATAAATAAATAAATAAATAAATAATTTTTTGGTAACACTTTACATTAAGGGTCGCTAATCAATCATTAAATATATAATAATCAACTATTAGTTTCCCATTATTTAGTTATTAGTTAACTCTTCATTAAGCATTAGCGATTACTTAGTAATTGATTAAGCACTTATCAATTAGTAATTAAGTACACTGTTAGTTGATACGTTAGTTTGTCGTTAGTTTGTGGCTTACTTACTCATTATCTGTGTGCTAATTGCTGCTTATTACATTGTTAATTAACTAATAAGTATTTTTCTTCATATAAAGAAGTGACGTGATAACTTACTAGCATTTATGTGTTAATCCCGCTAATTATCTGTTAATTAACTTTCCATCACCTCCATATATTCAGTTGCTTCACTTTTCTCACTTTGGTTCTTGTTCATTAAAGATGCTTATGGTCACATCTGACTGTAAGAAGAGTGCACACAAATTCATGGACGGTTTTGTTATTCATCACTTTCATCTTGGCATATCTGTACTCATATCTGGTAGGAGTGCATGTAATTTTGGGCATAAATGCTGGATATGTGGCTAATTAACCAAAACTATTATCAACATAATCTGTAATTGCAAAAATAAGAACAATAGAAAATTTCAATAATACTAATTTGTGTGCAAGACAGTCCAGTACAAAAGTGGATGTACTTACTTTACATGCACATTGATATAAACAAGTGCTGCAACTATTTCATGTTCCATTTAAAGACACATTACACTGTGCTTTTGTTTCATACTACTGACTCACAAACACAGCTTCGGTCATACACTGCAATAATACAGTGTTTATTTTAGGGAATTAACTACACTAAACAATCACTCTACTATGTTAACACTGAGTATTTAGTTTTATTTCACATTTTATTTTTCCAGTTGTTTTCATTTTAATACTATTAAGTTTGGTCAGCAGGGGACGAGTGCACTCACTGCTGGACATCAAACTCCACCCACAAGCAGGGCAATTAGCTTTAATGCCGAACACTGCCGTTTTATTGGCTGGTTACTGAAACATCTGCATGAATTAGTGTGTGCTTCATGTAAATGATATGTAAATGAGGTGCTGGTCGGCTGGTTTCATGCACTGAAGCTGATTTATCATTTATGCTCAAATCTCCACTTGTTTCCACATCGTACAAAATTGTTATGAATCAGATGCAGAGCAGTTCAAACCTTATAAAAGGCAAAAAACCGTGTTTTTTTTACGTAACTTTGATGATTAATGGGCCCTTTTCACAAGATTCGTGATTACGTCCGGTTTAAGCATTAGCAGGGTAAAACTCACTTCCTCTCCATATAGCTACTGCAGACGCGCTGTCAGAGTGTTTAGTAGTGAACTATAACGCTCAAACACTGATCTACAACAGCTGTATTTTAGTTTTCCTGCACGGCTGTGACAAACAGCAAGAGTAAGAAGTGGACGGAGGCGCTGATTTAACTGTAAACAGAGCTGAGAGGCTGTATGTTGTGTTGTTTTTACTGCAGTTCTGCTGCAGCTGCTTCACATCAGGCCGTCTCTGTGTCTTTGTACAACACGCCAGCGATGTTGGTAATATTCTGTTTTCACAAGAAAGAAGAACTTTTATATGTAGCATGAATGTTATAGACTGTGTTTATATTAAGCTAGCTATACTGGCGAGAAGCTACTGCTAACCAAACTAGCCCGGCTAACATAAAGCAGCTTTTTCAGATTTTTTTTTCAGCTAGGAGTCTCGTTTTTGGTTGAGCAGTGAAAGGTGGATGTTTTCTGAAGTGCTGCTTCAAAAATTGCCATGAAACTATAAGAATAATGCTGTTTGGCAGATCGCTAACATAGCTAGCGTTAGAGCTAACTTAGCTTTAAAATTTGCTACTCATGCGAAGCTGGTGCTCCTCAAACTGCTAATGGTAGGCTAGCTAATTAGCGACTTTAGCCTGCTAGCCTACCATAAGCTAATACAGTTTAAACGAGGTCTGTAAAATAGACTTTACATGTAAAAGTTTTTGTTTGTGTTTATGTCAGAAGTCTCTGCCATCATGTAGCTAAATGTGTCACAGAACCTGCTCCACGTTAGCCGGCTGGTGGCAGCAGCTACTGAACGCTAACTAGCGGTTAGCTTCCCTATTTTGGGAACACAGCTACAGTTAGAAATGGCTTCTAGCGTTGCTAGCTAGCTACAGCTAAACAACGTCTACCAAATTCATACTACACAGAAGAACTTTAATTTCTTTTGAAAACAGAAATATTACAGAAATCGCTGGCATGTTGTTCAACTACAGAGACACTGCTTGATGTGAGCAGCTGCAGCAGCAGTAAGCAGGGCTGCACCACACACAGCATTTTAGCTGTGTTTAAAGTTAAATCAGTGCTTCCATTCACTTCCTATTCTCACTTTTTGTCATGATAGTGCACGAAAACTAACATATGTCTGTTGTAGCTCAGTATTTGAGCATTATAGTTCACTGCTAATGCTTAATCCGGACGTAAACGTGACTCTTTGTGAAAAGGGCCCATGGCCATTAGATCTTTACATTTTGACCATCAATTACTTCGTAAATTACTCTTACTTAATCATTAATTACTGCTTTTGTGTTGTCACTACTTGGAGGGACACAAAAGCAGTAATTAATGATTAAGTAAGAGGAATTTAAGAAGTAATTAATGGTCAAAATGTAAAGATCTAATGGCCATGGGTCCTTTTCACAAAGAGTCGTGATTACGTCCGGATTAAGCATTAGCAGTGAACTATAATGCTTAAATACTGAGCTACAACATACATATGTTAGTTTTTGTGCACTATCATGACAAAATGGCCATTAGATCTTTACATTTTGACCATTAATTACTTCTTAAATTCCTCTTACTTAACCATTAATTAATGATTTTGTGTTGTCACTTTACTTGGAGGGACACAAAAGCAGAAATTAATGATTAAGTATGAGGAATTTAAGAAGCAATGAATGGTTGATTAAGTGGAATTTAAGAAGTAATTAATGGTCAAAATGTAAAGATCTAATGGCCATTAATCATCAAAGTTACGTAAAAAAAAAAAAACACCTTTTTTTTTTTGCCTTTTATAAGGTTTGAACTGCTCTGCGTCTGATTCATAACAATTTTGTACGATGTGGAAACAAGTGGAGATTTGAGCATAAATGATAAATCAGCTTCAGTGCATGAAACCAGCCGACCAGCACCTCATTTACATATCATTTACATGAAGCACACACTAATTCATGCAGATGTTTCAGTAACCAGCCAATAAAACGGCAGTGTTTGGCATGAAAGCTAATTGCCCTGCTTGTGGGTGGAGTTTGATGTCCAGCAGTGAGTGCACTCCTATATCAATGCGCATGTAAAGTAAGTACTTCCACTTTTGTACTGGACTGTCTTGCACACAAATTAGTATTATTGAAATTTTCTATTGTCCTTATTTTTGCAATTACAGATTATGTTGATAATAGTTTTGGTTAATTAGCCACATATCCAGCATTTATGCCCAAATTTACATGCACTCCTACCAGATATGAGTACAGATATGCCAAGATGAACGTGATGAATAACAAAACCATCCATGAATTTGTGTGCACTCATCTTACGGTCAGATGTGACCATAAGCATCTTTAATGAACAAGAACCAAAGTGAGAAAAGTGAAGCAACTGAATATATGGAGGTGATGGAAAGTTAATTAACAGATAATTAGCGGGATTAACACATAAGTGCTAGTAAGTTATCACGTTACTTCTTTATATGAACAAAAATACTTATTAGTTAATTAACAATGTAATAAGCAGCAATTAGCACACAGATAATGAGTAAGTAAGCCACAAACTAACAACAAACTAACGTATCAACGAACAGTGTACTTAATTACTAATTGATAAGTGCGTAATCAATTACTAAGTAATAACTAATGCTTAATGAAGAGTTAACTCTTAATGATTGATTAGCGACCCTTAATGTAAAGTGTTACCAATTTTTTTTGTCCTGAAAAAAGGGCATACTGAAATAAATGTCTTGAATTTCTTTCTACATTTCCATACATCACCTTTTATTTGGGCTATTTCTGTATTTATACATGTATTTATTTATTTCTTCATTTATTTATTTACATATTTCCACATTTCTTCATTTATTTATTTACATATTTCCACATTTCTACATTTATTTATTTATGTATTTCTGTATCTGTATGTTAATAAGGTCCTAACCTCACTCTACAGCAGAATTGGTTAAAGAGGTGAGATCGGTACGGCTCTGCTACTATTGCCTTGGCCTACCTACCTCCACCAGCTTCACGGAGATCCTTGGCCTCCAGTGGCTGCTTTCTGGTACATTGTTGCATTGCCTGGATTGTCCTTAGCTAGACAAGCCACTTAGCTAAGTTGCTGGCATTCGTGATTTTGTGTAGTCCCGTGTTGCTAAAGGCGTTTTTTATGAGCTGTTGCTAAGGATTTAAGATCATTAGCGGATGATTTTGGGAATCACACATCAAGTGACTACCTTGTGTTTCATCTGGAAAGATTAATGGATGGTTTAGTTCAGCTCAGTGCTGACATGGATGTGAACCTTGAACTAACTGTGTTAGACCGTCATCAAGAAGTCGCCCGCCAACTTCATCTCTCAGAGACGAAGGAAGCGACAGTTGGACGTCCATCATACATTTTACCTCCAACTGTAATCGAGGCTCACCTACTTTTGGGCCACACCACTGGAGACAGCACAGCTGTTCGGAGTGTGTGAGAGAACAATTCGCCGGAGGATGGCAAGGTATGGGATAAGGTAATTAACACCCAACAGTTTTTCCAGTCTGTCTCCTTTTTACTTCATCTTTGTTGTTTGCTGAAAATGTAATAGTGAAGCGAGTAGGTTTCAGTTTCCAGATTTTACAATGCACCACATTATATCTCTACTGCAAAGGTAGAAACAGAAATATCACTGGTTAAATACATACTTGCACTTCATCATTAACATTACAAAAAATTATTTTCAATATTTTCAAATGGCCTAACCTAGTGGATTTGTGCTTTAGATCATAGTTTAGTCCTGAGGCAGCCCTGAGAACCTTTAATACTCAATAGCATTGGTTTGACATTTATGTTGTTGTGTTCATAAACTCATACACTGTGAAAAGTTTTAACTTTTACAAATAAAAAAAACTAAAATCTCTCCTTAGAAAAAGTTACACTGAACTCTATGACCTTATCTCAGTCTATTCTGATCATACATCCATAGCATGTTTGTCCATCCTGGAAGGGAGTTCTCTGCCTTTTTGCTCTTCCTGAGAGTCAAGGATAGTGTCTCTTGTCTTGCTGTACATTTTCATGTCCATTGAAGAAAATGTGTGGTTTCTGATATTGGGCCATAAAATTGTCTTTACTTGATCTCATTTACTTAGGTTTCAGTTCAACCTCATACACATGCATATATGATAACCTCATTAAAGGTAACCTGTTGCATTTATGTAATTTCTGCAGGACACAGCAGCTGGTTTTAGACCATGAGGTTTAAGAGGCCAAGTATTTTTGTTTTCATTTGAAGTTTTTGTCCCAGACAGCACAGATAAAAAGTCTATCTATCTAAAAAGTCGATCTAGCTGGACCTTTTTAAATTGGTTTGTACAGTTCAGTTGGAAAGTCTTTAAACAATGATACACTTTAACACAAAACTATATTATACAGGATTTTAAATTTAAAATTAAACAGTAACTTTTAAACGTTAACTTGCAGTTTTAATTTGAGGTTGCTTACATTCACAACAGATGAACAGTGTAGAAATTGTATTTTTTTGTCAGGGGCAGAAAAGGACTAGGATTCTGACACTGTTGGCCCAGTATGGATTTGAAAATCCCAGTATTAAAACTTGCAGTCATCACTTTACCTCAACTATTGTTTTCATTACATATATAAAATGTTTGAGTAAAAGCACAGAAGTGGGGAACTAGAATTTTTATTTAGTAAGTTTGGGAGGGATGGAGGGAACATGTTATATTTATGTTCACTAAGAATATCAAATTTAGACCGTTTAGATAGACCTATGTGTCACACTGAGCTCGCACACAGAGATGCAAGATACAAGTTGTGGTATTGCTCTTAATCTATGTCCATATGTATCTATTTCAGATGCCGTATTGTTGTGCATGGTGGTATTAATGGCTTTAGCCGTGTCATTGTGTACCTGAGTGCCGCCACCAACAATCCTGCAGCAACAGTTCTGAGAAGCTTTCTAGAAGCTGTTGAAGTGTATGGCATGCCGTCTCGTGTAAGGTCAGATAAAGGTGGGGAAAATGTTGGCATTGTCTTAATACCGTACTCATATACCCATACAGCCACCAGCCAATTCATTAAAACCACCTCCCTGTATCTACACTGTTTGTCCATTTTATCAACTCCATTGAGCATATAGGAGCTCTTTGTAGTTCTACAATTAAAAACTGTAGTCCATCTGTTTCTGTGCATACTTTGTTAGGCCCCTTTAACACTGTTTTTCAATTGTCAGGTGTGTTGGTATGTGTTGTGCTGGTACGAGTGGATCAGACACAGCAGTGCTGCTGGAGTTTTTAAACACTGTGTCCACTCACTGTCCACTCTATTAGACACTCCTACCTTGTCAGTCCACCTTGTAGATGTAAAGTCAGAGACGATAGCTCATCTGCTGCTGCACAGTTTGTGTTGGTCATCCTCTCGTCCTTCATCAGTGGTCACAGGACGCTGCCCACAGGACGCTGTTGGCTGGATATTTTTGGTTGGTGGACTGTTCTCAGTTCAGCAGTGACACTGAGGTGTTTAAAAACTCCAGCAGCACTGCTGTGTCTGATCCACTCAGACCAGCGCAACACACACTAACACACCACCACCACGTCAGTGTTACTGCAGTGCTGAGAATGATCCACCACCCAAATAGTACCTGCTCTGTGGGGGTCCTGGCCTTTGAAGAACAGGTGAAGGGGGATAATAAACTATGCAGAGAAACAGATGGACTACAGTCTGTAACTGTATAACTACAAAATGAGACTATATGGTCAGTGGAGCTGATAAAATGGACAACGAATGAAGATACAAGGATACAGACTTAATGAATTGGCTGGTCAGTGTTTATACACTGAAAGAGTTTTTGGCCACTGCAGTTGTTCTCCCTTAGAATACTGATCATGAAAGATTCCTTTACTAATATTATATGAATGGAAGTGATATTGGAAAAGTCCACAGCCCTTTTTGGGAATAAAAGCACTTCCTAACATTTACCTGAACTTAAATCTGAAGTTAATATGTGTTTTCAGCAGTCTTCCAAAGATACAGTGTCTTTAGTACTAAACGCCCTCTAAGTGTTTCCATGGACAGTGATGCCTTCCTGTGGTAGACATATAGAAACACAGAGAGAACTCTGTACTTAAAAACTGTAACTTTGGTAGAACCCAATTGATCTAATTAACCCAGACTGGTGAAGCCTTATTTTAATTTAAGCTGAACTTAAAAATGCTTTTACACAGATTGGAATTACTTTGTGTATGAACAATTGATTATTAGTGATCTGATTATTACAAACTGAATATTGAATATATAACATATAGTATCATACAGTTCTGGGCCTCATTTCCTAAAACTATCTAAGGCTAATATGATTGTAAAATCCATCTTACAATCCTTCTTTAGCTTAAAAGGTGTTTCTCAAAAGCATCAGAACTGGAGACTCTTAAAAATAATAGTAGATTAACAAGTGGCTCCTAACCACTTAGGAGGAGGCTGATAGCATCTTGGGAAGCTCTGAAATCTGCAGGATGAAACAAAACAACATATTATACTTTTTGAACATTTTACAGTTCCTTTTATCATTAATACTGGTATGACAGTTGAGGTTTTAAAACCTAAATCAACATACAAATTAATGCCTTTATAATAATGCATTTGCCAGTTGATGTCAGTTTGTGTCATCATCCTCTCTCTTCTTGCACAATAGCCTATATCTCTTTTGGCTGGTTGTATATATTCAGGTTCCGTATCTTCTCTTTTCTTTTTTATTTATGGTGTGTATATGTTGTATGCCACATGCCTACACACAGCAAGACTAATACGGAAAGGTTCACAGAATGATAATAACCACTTTTCCTTTCCCCATCAGAATAGAGAGGCTCTGGAAAGACGTTTATGTGGGAGTGCATGATCTCTTCTACACAATCTTCACCAACCTTGAGAGAAAAGGCCTTCTTCATCCTGACAGCGAAGTTCATCTCTATTCTCTACACCGGAGCTTTGTGCCTCACATTCAGAAGCACCTAGACTTTTTCCAATGTGGCTGGGACTGCCACCGACTACGCACTGAGGGAAATCAGTCCCCGCTTCAGCTGTGGACTCGACATGTGCATGAGGCAGAGCAGGACCCCATGCAGGTTTGAATTTGTTTTTTTCTGACTGTCCTTTCTAGTACATTGACATTCTACCTTATCTGACATTATACAATAACATTTTTCATTTGTTTATGAAAGGGACCAGTCCAAAGCCCTGTACTGCACCTGCGTCTGTAACATAATGTAACTATTAGAGGTAGACAGATAACCTGGCACTAAATGAGGGAACTTTTTGTTTTAAATTTCTTGCTAGTGTTCACATCAAACAAGAAGCAGTAATTTGTCATGAAAACATGATACTAGCTATCTTCATATATATATATATATATATATATATATATATATATATATATATATATATATCATATTTATTTAGTGGCTCTAGGAGGTTTGTAATCAATGCTGTAAAATAGCCATTAATATATGTTAGTCCAACAAGTCACTTAAAAACTAGGTTCTGTTACAGTAGCACGTGAACTAATTGAAGATGGCTTTCAGATTTGTATCAAGAAATAATGACCAGGATAATCACCGATTTTGGCTGAACAGACCCTTTAGCTGCATCTTTTGACATGGAGTAAGGAGTTGACTGGACTGGACCATGTGGTCATCGACAGCCTGATGTTGCCTTTCCTGAAGTTCAGCTGCAGCGCTCAGTAACTGAGCAGGAAATTGAAAGTGTACCAGAGCCTAATGGCCCTCTGTCTGACGTTTTGGATGTCTACATACAAACTGTTAACTTATTATCAGAAATGCTCCAGTAAAGTCCTTATTCACAACATGTACGATGCAGAAGGTTCAGGGTAGATTAAGAAGAAAGTAGTAGTAATGCTCCACTTTATAACAGCTCAGACAAGGTTGATTTGTTGTAAGATTTCTATTTGCCAAATGCATTTACTTGTTTGAAAATTAAAACAAATGAGCAAACAATTGTCAATGCGGAACATCCAGTGTTTTTATTATAAAAAGTTCAGAGTTCAATTTGTCTCCTTTTTCAAAATTGACCCTACTCATGTCAGACATTTTGACTCATCAAATCAAAAAAGGGCAGGTATAAATTAAAATGTTCATGATGGCTGCATTCCATAAAGTGTCCCAGTAAGCCATGCCAATGAGCCAGCATTCTCAATACCAGAGTGCTGGAAGTGACTCATGTATTGAATAAGTCTTTTGTTATTAATTTCACCAGTGTTCTTCCTGTTTTGCCAAGTCAAAGTATCTAATAGTGGGATTGAACCTAATAGAACAACATGCTCAACACATTAGAAGTCAGTGTACACACTGACAGAACTAGGCGCTAGTGTTAATATAACTCAAATGCTTGGTGCAGTGGGGAACATTTATGTTTGTAAAGTCTCCTTAGGCCATTCCAAAACCAGTGTCAACACTCTGCAGCAAGGATGTCTCTTTTCAAATACACTGTATTCCTTGTAATGTCCTGGGAGTTTAAGCGGGTAGAAGCAGGTGGAAGACTTTGGGAAGCTGCTCTCCACCACTTCAATGTCCAAGTGTCTGGGAAGCATATTCCAGCCCACCCAGAACTGCACAAGTTTTCCAAGCAGGTTTGGAGATGCTACCATAGGAGAGAAAAAATAGTTTATGTTCTGGCTTAAACAATTTTTTTTTACTAACGATCATCAATTATTAAAGCAGAAGCAAAAAGGCAAGTTGTAGAAGGTTTAAAGATACTGGTGCTGGTTTGCATGTGTAAAATAAGAGTACTTTTCATTTCCAAATCATCAATCAGATTTTTGACTGATTTGCCTCCCTTTTAGGCTGCCATTGGTGTCTGTTCATTTCTTTGAAAAATCATTTCAAGAGGAACATGTTTGAGCTGTATTTGCTTATTCAGTGTTGTAAGTTTAGCTGAATGAAAATGTGACTATTAACAGCATCTGCAATACGTTTAAGGCAGTCTCTCTCAAGACGAGTTTATGATCATGTACAACAACAAAGAAAGAATCAGATCCTCACATTTTAGAAGCAGAGACCAGCAGATATTTGCCATTTTTGCATTTAAAAGTGTACTCAAACCATTATTCCATTAGCAAAATAGATTGATTTTCTGTCAATCGACCAATAATGGCAGCTGTATTCCCAAGTTAATTGTTGTAATGAACTGAAACCAATGCCCATGACTAGGACGAGTGTTACTGATTTAGTGCATTTACCTGTGTTGTGCACTGTATTTGAGATGCTCTTGGAAAACAAAAAACTAAAATCCAGTCCTTCATCATAACTCATAACTCCGTATTAGTCAGTTTGTTTTAATGACGTTAAAATACTCACAGCATGAAGGAGCAGTTTGTCAAGCAGCCATCTCCTATTTTCAGATGTGACTTGAGACAAGTCCTAGGACAGTGCCAGCTCATTGATAGTGTGCTTTTCCTCAGATGATAATTCCACCGTACCATCCAGCTGATACAGAAAATTTGAGTTAATATGTCATTTCTCAAGAAGACTTTTTCCATACATAATCAACTTTGATACAATAAACAGGGATAAAACTACTTACCAATAACTTTGAAATCATACAGTTAAAATTTACTTGAAAATATGGTTGTTATTTCTAAATATCTAAAGTTATGTTAACTGAATCAGAACACAAAAAAGCACAAAATTCCTCAAGCAATAATGGAGCCATCTGGTTTCTCTCATAATCATTCTTGCTTAAAGAATATTTTAAGTGGCATCTGTCAATGTAATTAAGTGTTTAAAGAGATTTATTCAAGTTTACTGTGTTCAATAAGACTTTAGCACTTCCACTGGTACCAAGCAAAACTATGGCATGTAATCAAGGAATTATCTTAATGTTGATCTGCTGAAAAAAAACATTTAAATTGCATTACCATAAAAATATTAATTGACAATATCATATTTTTTATAAATGTAGCCTTACTTATCAATAAAACCATACTGAAAAAAAATGATCATACCAAATTGATTGTCTCACGAATATCAAGGTCAGCACAATCCTTAATATCTATTGTGGCTTCTTCTGGGGATCCACCAAAGAGCACATGCAGGATTGCCAGGCTCAGTCCACCTAAGCTTGGCCCACCATGTAGAAATGAGTGACAAATCATTCGGCCAGCAACGACAAACAAGTCGATCTCCAAGAGGAAATGGGAAGTGGAGGGAATTAAGTGGTCTTTTTCACCCTCAAAAGGAAGAGTTCCTCCTGGCACTTAAAAGAAATGTCAAAACTCATAGATGGCAATGTAAAACACATTAGTGCTATATATTCTACTGCAATATAGCATTAGTAAAAGAAATATCAGTCAGCCACTGGATATACTGGTTGACTTTATTTTGCAGTTTATTGAGCAAGCTACAGGTTAAAAGCTACATTCACACGGATGTTAGTGTACAGGTCTGGGACTGTTCATTTCTTCTTAGCCTGGAATTGGCACACACGGAATATATAACCTGATGGCTGATACACAAGCACTGTCAGATCAACAGTGATTTAAAAGGAGTGCATCATAAAATAAAATCATAAAACATCTGTGAAATAAATAGGGAAAGAGAGAAAAAAAATCATAATTTTTACTTACCAAAACAAATATCACAGCCATACTTAAGTTGGGACAAGATTGTTGCAAAAAAATGGCAAATCACACCATCACCAATAGCGGGATCTCCTGAACAAGCAAAACAATGTATACATCAGTGACAACAACAAAACACGTAGTCATGAAAAAATGGTTTGCTGTTGGTGTAGCAATGTTGTAGAATAACCTCCAGTGTCAACTAAAAATCAAAGCACCTCTATCTCTCTGTAACTTAAACAATATTCCCAGTAATCATTTTCCATCTGCTTGTGACTGCTTTCACTGAGGTTGCACATTCCTGTATAATTCCTGTTATATTAATGGGTTTATCATTTTTTTCATTCTTTTCCTTGTGATTTTATTTCATACAGATGGTGTTGCTATAAACAAGCAAATTTTGTAAGCCCACCCTGTACAGACAGAGACTAAACGATAATTTGAAAAAATAGTTTGGCACAATTTTTTATCTCCATTTTTAAGTTAGTAAGAAATGTACCCTTCAGTGTGCACGTCAAAGGGGAAGCCCACTCAACTTGAGTCGTTTTATAAGAAGAAAGGATTGGCCTTTCCCTGTCCTCTGCACTGCCTCCAAGATCCATAGCAAGAATTAGTGGTTTTCCAGTTGCATGCTTATTTAGAATGTCTTCTTTGAATCTTTTTGCTGCCTCTGTGGGATCTGGCTCAATTTTCCATTCTTAAACAGTTGAAATGATAAATATTAAAATAGATATTAAATTTGTATAAAATCCATATATTTAGAGAACAACAAATTACTGAAAGAAATCATGCAATGTTTAAATTTAATGTAACAGACCACGTTTCTCCTCAACAGGACCTAGATCAATGATTTGAGGAGTAGGCACATGTCCCTGAGGTGTCACTGGAGCTGGCATATTTCCCTGATGTGGCACTGAAACGTCTGTGTCACTGGCCCACCTGTGGTCTTGTCCACATACTCACACATCCATCTTTACTTTTAGGGGGGCTGGCACATTCTGTGGCTAACAGTGCTCTGCGATTGTCTTAAATAAATAGGCAAAAAATGATTTTTGTTAGTGTGTTAATATGTTGCAAGACACAATAACAAAAAGACAGCAATCTAGTACAACAGAAGTTTAAAAGTGGCAAAGAGGTCGTATTTAAATTAAACTTTTAAATTCAGTTAGATGGCAGACGTAGAGGCTGTTTAGAAGGTCCTGAATACCCAAGGTCAACTCTTAGGCCATCATCAGCAGGTGCAGGCAGAGATTTCTCACTCTGTGGGCAACTTAACACAACAACAACCTCGGCAACAGACCCAGCTAACTCAGCTTCTGTCTGGGATTAAGGACTTTGCTGCTCAACTAAAAGAAATGAAGGGTTCCACACTTGCTTCAGCTTCTACTCCTTTTCTTCTTCTTAACAGTCCAATAACCATGAGTCAAACCTCAACATTTCCCGTGAGTAAGCCAGATAAATTTGACAGGTCTCCTGATAATTGTAAGGGTTTTTTGTTACAGTGTTCAGTCTTTTTCAGTAACTCCACCTCCTGAAACCACAACCCTCAAAATTCATAGTCGGATACAGACATCACCACTTGGTCAGATTACTGTTTTTCTCACTGTCTCACCTCCCCTTCACTTAGACTCATCTTAACCTCCATAGAAGGCCCAGAAACTACACACTCCGTACAAATCCCTATCAAATATTCAGATCTTAGTGAATTATTCAACAAGAAGAATGCCACTAAACTTCCTTCGCATCGTCCCTACAACCGCTCCATTGACATTATAGAGGGAGCCACTGTGCCGAAATCTCGTGTCTATCCATTAACACAGGAGGAGGAGAAAGCCATGGGAGACAAAGTTGACAAGGCATTAGCTCAAGGGTTTATTCATTCCACATCTCCTCTGGCTTTTTCTTGGTTAAGAAGAAGGATGGTGGTCTCAGACCATGCATAGACTATTGTGCCCTCAATAATGTCACCAAAAAATTAGCTTATCAACTCCCTTTGATCCCTGCTGCCTTAGAGCGGCTTCAAGGTGTTTTTACTAAATTAGACCTCCGCAGTGCATACAACTTAGTATGCCAGGGAGCACTATGAGTACTCTGTAATGCCTTTCGGTTTAGCCAGTGCCCCATCCGTCTTCCAATCCTTCGTCAACTATGCCCTCCGTGACATGATAGGGAAATTTGGAACTGCTTATATTGACGACATTTCTATCTACTCCCCTGAGTATGAGACACATGTGCAACAAGTACGTCAGGTCCTCCATCAATTACTTGATAATAACTTGTTTGTCAAAGGTGAGAAATGTGAGTTTCATCTCAAAAAAGTTTCCTTCCTCAGATATGTTATTAGTTCTCAGGGTGTTTTGATGGATGATCAGAAAGTAGAGGCCGTTGTCAATTGGCCTATGCCCACAAGTGTCAAAGAACCTTTTAGGTTTTGTCAACTTCTATCGACGATTTATTTGTAATTTCAGGTTAAGGTGGGCTCCAACTGCAGACACCGCCTTCCAAAAGGTCAAAGCTGCCTTCACATTCGCTCCCATTTTGAAACATCCTGATCCAGCTAAGCCTTTCATCACGAAAGGAGGTGGATGCATTGGAGACTGGAGTTGGTGCTATTTTGTTGCAGCACAGTGGAGAGCCGGAGAAATTGTACCCAATTGCAAGCCCTGCTGAGATAAATTATGGTATGGGAGACCAAGAACTTCTAGCAGTTAAACTGGCCCTAGAGGAGTGGTGTCACTGGCTAGAGGGAGCATCTCACCCCTTCTTGGTCATCCCTCCTTAAACTTGTGGTTTCAGGTCCATTGGACAAGGTGACGCCTGAGGAGGCTCCATCAGAACCGCTGGAGGTGGAGGGCACACTGGTCTACGCTGATCTTCAGGTGCTGGACTCTCAATGATGTGGAGGTGCTCTCCAGTATCTCGTTGATTGGGTGAGTACGGACCAGAGGAGAGAAGCTAGGTAGCAGCTCAGGACATCCTTGACCCTGGGTTGGTGGTGGACTTTCACGCCAGGCATCCAGAAAAGCCGGCTACACATCCAAGAGGCCTCCCCAGGAAGAATATCTCCAGTTCCTGTCCGGTCCCTCCCAGTAGCCTTACTTCTGTCCAGCATCGGGACTGTTTCGGGGTTCTGCCCTCCAATGTCTCTGGTCATTTCTGGCCCGTCCTGGACTCCTTGGGGGAGGGGGCACTGTCACATTCTCCTCTGCTCTGGCTGAGCCTACGGCCAACCCTGCCACTCAGGACTACGTTTCCATGAATGCTTCGCTGCAGCACATGACACAGGACTCTGAGAAATCCACCTATCCCTAATCCAGTTTGCCTGTTCCTCATTTAACATGTATGTTAGTTTAGCACTTAAGCTGGGGATTTAGTCTAGTTTCTTTGCGAAGTATACAATATGTGTACTACCAATGTGTGTACTACTACGATTCTAGTGTTGCTCTTTTGTTCTGTTCTAATTGTCTGGTTTTCGATCTTCTGCTTGTATTTACTGACTGTGAGTTTGGATTGCCCTTTTGATATTAAAGTTTTGAATTCAAGCCTCTGCTGCAAGCATCTGGTTCCGTCTGCCACCGTTACACATATATACATACTTGACAAAACACAAGCTTATGTCACTGTTAGAAAGTTATATTCAGTTATTCAATTTCCTGTTTCCAGATGTTTTCTCTTTTTCATCTAAAATCTGTGTAAACATATGGAACAAAAAGACTTTATTTGTCTTTATTATGCTTACTGAAGGTGGCTTAGTTATAATGCTGTGCAACTACTAACCCCGCAGTAGGGAGGCTGTACTTAAGCCCAGCTTGCGCTTGCTGTGAGCTTGTCAGCTGCTTCAAAACAGTGTTATGTTGTAGGGAAGAAGATGGTGATTAAAGTAATGTAAGGTTGGATTTTGTAATTTACACAAACAGCTCAGTAACCAAAAAAATTTGTGTTGAAAAAAATGACTTACATGTCCTGAAAACACTCTTTGGAACAGACCTCTTTGAAACAGAACTGCTCTGAATTTTGGTGGGAGACTGTGACTAGTAAATGTGGTAATGTGACCAGAAGCACACACTGCTTGACCTTCTATAACAACATAAAAGTCTGTGTTAAATTGTGCGCTGTGTTAGATTGTTCTCCTATGCTTCTTTCATAATTTCCACTAGAGAAAGAGAGTGATTTAATATGATTGCAATCAAAAATTAATAGAAAGTTGGGTTTATATAATTTGCAGAAGAGCAATGAAACAACCCTGGTCTTCAGGGTCTGTTTTAATGTCCTTGCAGTTGTTTATGACTCCTCACCCCTGAAGTGTGGGTCTCCATGGTGCGGTAAGGAAGAGCGAGAGAGAGAAAAACCCCAGAAGGGGATTTCCACAGCGATTTCCTGATTTTATTTTCACTAAGGTAGCCAGTTTCCAGATAGGCTGGCCCCAGATTTGGCTGTTTCCTGCCACTTTGGTGGAAAGTCAACTTTGTCCCGAAAGGAGAGCTCAGTTCAGTTTAGTTCATTTCCTGAATGAAGCAGACAGCCAAATCAACTACAGTCCTATCTAGCAATGTAACTTTTGGAAGAATCGATACAGATTCAGCACCTAAAGTCAACTGAATATAAACCAACACACACATCCATTTTTCTTATTAAATAAAAATATTCCGATCTGCCCAGTAAAGACATCACGGGAAGGGAAAATCAGATTTTCAACCAGCAGTGAACGAATTTTAAATAAAAAATATGGAGCAGCGGTTTTAAACTCAAATTACCTGGGGGTCTCTAGACAGGTGATCTTCTCCAAGAGAAACAGATCTTGTACTTTTCTTCCAAGTATGACACATGTATTAATTTAATTCATTTAACTCATTGCATTTCTGTTTTTGTGAGTGCTGGGAATGAATAGCAGTTAATTCAGCGTTTTCAGTGGATTAGTTTGATAATTCTTTTCACATTTTTATTCTGACTTGCTGTACCTCTCACTGTGTGATGAATGAATCAGACACATGGCAGACCCCCAGACCACTACTGTGAGACCCCTGACACAAATAAAGGACTGTTTCACTCCAGTACTACAGCACTAATGTGGAGACACAGTTAGCTGACTCGCTAACTACTCTGTGCTAAGTAGGTACAGTGTTCTTTTACTGTGTTTGTTTTACTGTGTTGTTTCAGATCAATAAGCATGTTAGTGCTTTATTACACCTAAAGCTGCTGGTTATGGTCTGTTATGAGTGCATGTTAGCTAGTTAATTTAGCTAATGAGCAGTGAAACTGTGCATTAGATATTGCTAGCAGAACACACTGTGATCACTCTCAGCTCTCAGACTTTCTCCCTCGGTAATAATGACGGATTTTGATTTCATTTTGTTTGGGTGTGTTATTGTCAATGATATCACCAATTCAGGAATACAATAAACAACTTATTTACTCCTACTTTTTCGAAAAAAATTCAATGTTTGGGGTTTTTATTTCCATGTATTTCACTTTATAATACTGTTCTAGATCATTATTATCTCCTAATGAAGAACACAGTAACACCTCAGTCCTTAGTAATGAGTCACCATGTGTTTCACTTTGTAATACTGTTCTAGATCATTAACTCCTAATGAAGAACACAGTACAGTACACACTACAGGCTGATGTACAAATTGGTTCATACTGCCAAATATGAAGATGTGCATTAGCCTTTTAAGGTGTCCAATCAAAATTAGCACATGAGGGACAGTAGTCAGTACAGTGTGGTGTGGAGCCCCAGCGTTCTCTGAAGATACCTGTTTCTGTGAATAATAATAGGAGATAAAACTTTTTATATTTTATACACTTTTTTGACTATTCCACACACTGTATAGTGTATTTCAGTACTTTCAGAAGTGTTGGAGTACATTACATCAGTTCAACACAGACCTTGTAACACTCAGCTATTAAGCAATTCATATTGAATCCGTGATTTATGAGTAGTTATACTAAGAAACATAGTTCTTAAGTAATTCTCTATAAGACTCAGTAGTTATAGTTTAGTTAATAGGGAACTACCCTAATCGTTAGTTCACTATTACCTACTGAGTGATTAACTTGTAGTACTTTGTAGTAAATAATAGTTACTTAAGTGTTAATGCTGCACTATTCCTTTATCCCTGTGTAGCTCCTGCTTAGTTACCCATTAACTAGGAAGCAGTACTGTAACATGTGGAAAGCAAGATGATTGTGAGGAATCAACTCTCGGGATCAACTGTATAAGTTCCTGACACCTAGAACAGCCCTAACTTGTCAAGCAAGACATTGTGTGCCCCTGTAGACCTGGATATACAGAGGCATTTTTCTCTTTGTACTTGGTGATGCCCCCGCTGATTACTCTGAACTTTGGCATTTACATGTGGAACTCCGACCTCTGGTCTGAGTCTGAGAGTCAGTGTGGTTGCGAATGCTTTTGTAGATGCTGTGAGAGTTCTGTACAGTTCCATCTGTTTTTTGGCTGACCCTGTTCTTTGGTGATGGCAATTCCCAAACCAGGCGATGATGCAGCTGCTCAAGATGCTCTCCACAGCCCCCCTGTAGAACATGGTGAGGATGGTGTGGGGGGGGGTAAGCTTTCTTCAGTCTCTGCAGGAAATAGAGACGCTGCTGGGCTCTCTTGGCTATGGAGTTGGTGTTGAGGGACCAGGTGAGGTTCTCTGTGATGTGAACACCGAGGAACTTCGTGTTTCCGATGATTTCCACAGCAGAGCCAGTGATGTTTAGTGGTGGGTGATCATCACACACTCTTTGGAAGTCAACAGCTATCTCCTTAGCTTCCACTCTTCTGGGAACCTTTCTACAACATTTTGGAGTGTCTGTGGGAATTTTTGCACATTCATCCAGAAGAGCATTTGTGAGGTCAGACACTGATGTTGGACGAGAGGGTCTGGCTCACAATCTCTGTTCTAGTTCATCCCAAAAGGTGTGTGATGGGGTTGAGGTCAGGACTCTGTGACTCTCAACTTTTTTTCTCACCACTTGCTTTAGTCCACTGCTACTTCCACAATCCCCCTGAGCATGACTGCAGTACTACAGTGCTGCTAAACCTATCACTTGCAAACCTGTCCACTACTGAGGAGATTATTAGTTTGATTATTCCACCAAAGATCTCAGTCATCACATCAGTCTAACCAGGCTTTAGCAGGAACTTCAGTGTTTGTAATGAAGCTGTTAATTGAGATCCTCATTAGAAGTTGTCTAACGAGTATGGTACATGCCATCCACTGATTCTAAAATATTTAATATGCAAGCCGTGATGGTGTTTCTTTCGAAAGATTAAACCTAATATTATCATTACTATTATTATAACTAAAATATTCTTCTAAAATGTGAAAGGTAACTGTATTCTGAATGCTGCCTTTACAACATATAACTTGGACTGAATACAGGTACTCAATTTCTCTATTCTGATACATTTCCCCAGTACTTGTATTCCATTACATCTTCCAAACCCAAATTCATCCATCAGACTGCCACATAGGGCCAGAGAACACGTTTCCACTGCTCCGGAGTGCAGTGGCACCATGCTTTACACCCCTCCAGCCGACGCTTGGCATTGCACACAGTGATCTTAGGCTTATGTGCAGCTGCTCAGCCATGGAAACACATTTCATGAAGCTCCCCAGACAGTTCTCGCTGATGTTGCTTCCAGAGATTTGGATTTCCAGTAGTGAGTGGAGCAACACAGGATAGGTTATTTTTACACAATACACACTTCATGGATATACTTCCATTGATTTCTCACAAATTAATGATTCATTTCTCTGGCACATTTGAAGGATTCTACAAAATGGGACAGGATTCAGTGACATAGCGGCCAAGAAATGCAGGTTGGGTCATCAACTGCATCCCTTCAGTCATTGATGGAGACACTGCAGATGCTCTAATACTAAAATCCAAATGTGGCCAGAAAGCGTGGTCTGTAGTACCTACAGTTTTATACAATATCTGATTTTCTCACAATGAAGGACCAAAAATGCTTAGTGTCTCTAATAACTGTGTAGTTAGACATGAATAACATATGCAACTACAATGTAACTACTAATGAATTACTCAGTGCTACAGCTGATTAAAGAAGTACAGCTTATGTAATTACACATGTGTATCATCTTCAGTTTTGCCTCATGTAATTACACAAGTATATCTTAATAGTTGTAACAGCCTATTCCCTCTCATGTAATTACACAAGGGTAATAACATAAATGTAATTACATTTGTAATCAGACTGGAACAGCAGTTTTTTTGTTTTTTTTTCCCAGCAGTAAAAGGAAGTATGTAATAATTTACATTAAGACATTACTTAAACTGTATCTGCCAGCTTTCCTAACATTTAGCTGGCATTTATGTTGCTAGTGCTGTGACACTGTAACCAGTTTCAGCTTTAACCCATTCTGTAATGTGACAGAACAGCAGACATCCCATTATATTAAAATGTAACTTTAATGACATTAATTAATGTGTTGCATTAAACCCAGAGCAATTTCTATATTACCACTCCATTATTATACAGTAACTACAAAATAACTACACAGGAACTGTCCACTTATATTGAAGTGTAACTTTAACACTGCACTACAGGAAAGCTCCTGTGTAGAAGATACACATTTGTAATTACATAGGCGGTACTTCTGTAATCCATCTTTAACAATGACTAATTTATCAGGAGTTACAGTCTTGTTGTGTATATTGTTCATACGTAACTACACAGTTATTAGAGACACTTAATATAAAGTGGGACCAAATGCTTTTCATCTGCACTGCAATTTAGTCAAAGACTAGACTTAATCCTTGAACAGAAAGCCAGCTATAAATAAGAGAACCAAGAAGATCAGGAGGAGTGAGTGCCAAAGATTCCAAAGATGAAACGAAAGAAAAGTGAAATAGTTTAATGGTACAGCAAAGTAAGCTATGCTATGAGTTGACCTGCTCTATTTACAGATTCCCCCACAACCTTTAGCTCACTTAGTGTACCACCCCAGTGGAGGACACTCTGCCCTTTATCCTCTACACAGAAACACTCAGGAAAAAAGGTATTAAACTGTCACTGGGGCAGTACCCTTTTTTAAACCCACAACCACATCCCCTCTTGGAGGACCTATAGTGCTTTGTCAGTAATAATACATATAGACATCTATGAGGTCTTCTTCCAATAAGGAGGGCACAAAAAAATTAAAATAAACAATAACAGCGACAACAACAACTGCAATGAAAATAGGATAAAGAAATTGAAAGCAGACCCAACAACTGAACAAACATGATAAAAATGTGTGTATACGTACTTAAAAATGTAACATTCATACATAAATCAATACAAAATACAAAATTTATAGAAGAAATCTATTTACAATGCCGTTCTCTGATGTGCATTTGGGTCTGTATGTGTGAGTCTGTGTGAGTGTGTGTGTGGTGGGGGGGTATTCGTGGACAGGATAGTATGTGATGATATTATGTGGAGTGGTTGTGTATGTTTGAATAACTAAGAGAACTGAGTCTAGCAGATGTATTATTATTAGGTATTGGTTGCTGTTTGGGGGGGTTATTGTTTTTGAATGGGACAGGTTGAATTAATTGGGTGTGGGAGGTCACTGTTATAGGAATTTAATGCATGTTGACCATGTTGAGCTGAATCCAGTGGATTTGTTTTTGACGGAGGCTGAAAGTTGTCCATTAGTACATAATCTATGAGTAAGTTTTTCCAGTGATGTTAGTAGCCCTCCCTGATTTCCAGTTCATCAGGATTGTTTTTTGGCGATAGCACTATGAGAAGAGTTCTGCTGTTTTCTTTTGTTAATCTATCTGTTTCCTGATAGACAGCACAATGGCGATAGTGGGAGGGGCTGATTCAATAGTATGACTAATTGATCAATAATCTGTTGCCAGACGTGTTTAATGGGCATACAGTACCATTGTGAGTATAGTTATCAGGGGTGTTCAGTGAACAGGGTGAGCAGATTTCTCCCCTTTGAACATATGACACCCATTTAAAATCATTTTTGTCCAATGTAGTGTACTCTATTGTACTGAATGAGGTGTTGACCAGGGTTTCTCAACCTGTGGGCCATGAACCATTAGTGGGCCGTCAAGCACCCTCTAGTGGTCTGCAGGCCTGTACTCAGGGTTAGGCGGTAGTTTGTAGTGGGTCGGTAACAAGTCATCAAAACATAACTTAATTATTAACTTAATTGAAAGCATGAAAATCAAACGTTTTCAAATTTTAACCAATATAAATACTAACATGAATGTACAAATACAAACACTGCACAAGTGGACTAAACATGAACGTTATCAGTTTGGGACAATGCAGCCGCGGGTGTGCGATGCAGCCAGTTTGCAGAAGTTTCTCGGGGCACTTTCACACCTGCTTTGTTTTGTGTGGACCTAGCAGGCGTTTTCTTTAGTTCACTCCATTTTGATGTCTGTGAATATTACACTTGTATTCCGGTCTGGCAGAAACCCGCAGGTCTCAGTCCGCTTCCAACCAAACCCTGTTCAGTTCACCGCTGGTGTGAACCAGTCTATGAAACGAGGGAATTCATTAATATAGCTCACTTTTTTCTCCTGTAGTAGCGCATCAGAGCCGTATTGGCAGTATAATCTGCCTGTTTTAACGCCTGACTCTTTACAGACTCATATTGTTCCAGCTCCAGCCATTGTAAAACGTTATGGCTTTTAACATAACTGCAAATTTTGGTTTCTGTGACTGGACTGGTCTGATCTTTTTCTGGCTCTAATTCTTAGGTTTTCAGTGTCAGCACTGAAGGATAGAAAAAAAATGCATTAAAAAAGCTAATTTTAGTTTTCCTGTGGGCTGCTGTGCTTTGAATGTATTAACAGGTGGGCCTCGGATTGGAAAAGGTGGAGAACCCCTGGTCTAGACTAGTACTGTTAGTTGCGATATATGTTTTAAGGATCGGTGACCAGAAATCAACACTGGGAGTAACTGAAAGATGTTCTTCCCATTTCCTTGATGGTATGTATAGTGTTGAGTCTGATTTGGATGCTAGCTGATACATTTTGGACAAGGGTTTATTTGTAGAGGAGATATTAATGAAGTCTGACATTGGGGTGTTGTGTTCATACATTTGATATGTTTTCTTGATTTTTGAGCATGTAATTGATTTAATTTCTTGATATTTAAGATGCTGGTTACTCCCAATGCCATATGTCTGGGTTAGATGTGAGAGTTATACAAAATTATTGTTCTGAAAGATGTACTTATGTGTATGTGTTATATCATTGTCTATACTTTTGTGGGAGTTTGGGAATTTTTTGGAAGTGGGAAGTCAGGGTTATTCCATGTGGGTGTATATTTATTTAGTGCTGTTGAGACATTTGTGATTATGATGTCCTCAGTACCTTTAGTTGGGGAACATAATTGTACCAGAATCCATATTTAATATACATTTTAAATTGCATTGACCTTGTTTTGGGTCCAGGCTTTTTATTTTATTATTCTATTTTAAAACATTCAGTTATGAAAAGATAAAAAGGCAAAAATTTGCCCTGGGAAAAACTTACGTTGGACCTTAAGACCACTATTGTACTTTGAGGGTACATTTACACTGGACATACCTTAATGAACAAATATATATATATATGCGCAGTGAAGATAGCTTGGCCTGCATCAGTCCTGTAAGAAAGAGCTCAGTGTGATTTCTACAACTCCGAAAGGGGTCCAGTAGGACCAGTGAGCTGAATGATGTCTTATAATAGCCTCTGCCTCCCTCTTCTGGTGCTTTGTTAAATTACATCCTGCAACTCTGAACACAAGATTATTCACCCTATTTCCAGACATTTTTAGTTGTTTAAGTAATTGCAGTTATCTTGTTCCATTGGCAGATCATTTCACTTTCAATTTCAATTTCAAGAAATAATGCAGATACGTTTGCTTGAAATAAGCAAAATGATCTGCCAATGGAATGAGACAATTTTCTAGATAAACTTACTGGACTGATGGCAGATTCAACACTACAGTGATTCATTTTCCCTCTTGAAAAAAAAATTCCACAATAGAAAAATTTGCCACACGCAGCCGATCAGCCTGTCTACAGAGTCTTGATCATCAGAAGGAATGGAAGTGTATAATTACACGTCATCAGCATAGCTATGAAAATTTATATTTTGTTTCCTAATGACATCACCTAGAGGTAACATGTATGAAGAGAAAAGCAAAGGCGCTAAAACTGAACCTTGTGGAAAAGTACATTTTTTTAAAAGAATGATTTCCCTGTAAAACCATGAACTGTCTATTAACTAAATATGATTTAAATCGCATTAAATCTGTGCCTGAGAGGGCTACCCAGTATTCAAAACGGTGGATTAGAATCTTGTAATTAACGGTATCAAAAGCTGCACTTAGATCCAATAAGACTGGAATGGAAGGATTTTGTGCATCAGCACTGAGCCATTCACAACAAACAGACCAATGTTGTTTCTGTATGGTTAGAACAAAAACCTGATTGAAGCTTCTCATATAACTTGTTTGATATTAGATACACATTTACACATTTTCTTAGACTTTAAAAAGGTAGGTTTAAAATTGGTCTAAAATTCTTTGTTTGGCCACCAGAGGGCATTTGAGATCACTAAATGTAAGTGCATATAATATGTACATGGAAGATAACCTGCACTGTTAATTTCTCAAAGCAATATTTCTGTTGTCATATACTACGTAATGGTTTTGATTTAGATAGGAAAGAGAATATGCTGTGAATGATCTCATCTGATCTGATTGTCAGTGTTTTTGTCTTTTTATTTCCAGAACCAAACAATTACAACACAAATTCACTGCTCCTATTACCTGCTTATGACACATGCATGACTGTCCTTTACAAGCTGGTAAAGTGCAGTAACTAAATCTTTGGGTCCTATTATATGTACTCTAACCAGTTCACTGAGACAAATGGCATATTCAACCTTTACCTGTACCAGGGCTCAGTAACACATTTTAAGAATAGCCATGTTGTTCCATTTAAAAATCAAATCACCATGGGAGCTGCAACATTTTGTGTCCATTTTATTTATGTTTTAACATCTTGGCTGTAGATTTGTCTCAGTACATGCTAATACGCTAGTATAGGCCTAAAATGCAGCCACTTTGCTCAGCTTTAGCTTTATGTCAGCTATAGCTGCTTTTCCCGCCTGTATCAATGACAGAATACAAAAATAAAATCAAAGTGTCTTTTCCCGTATTTGTCAAAATATATTGTTTACATAATGAATATATATGATGCAAATGGATAGACAGACATGAGTGTCTAATAATATGTAATACATATATGCATGTATGATTTATGAGTAATGATGCACAGTAATGTTTTGTATGAACTGACTAAATCTGTCAGCATTTAGCCAATCAGCTTCAAACCAGCACCAGACACATGAATAAAAACAGCAGCTGGAGGTCTTGCACAGTTACGTGCTGTATGAATAAAAAGAGATGTAACAGTAGAAGAACAATAGATGTCTCTGCTCTGTGTTGGGCCTGTGTGACCCTGATGAAGTCTTTCTAGCTTCATTCCAGAATCAACTAAGGCTCTGTTTTACCCCTCCTTCTATATTGACTACTTCTTAGACATTTTAGAAGGTAACTGGTGTGGTTCCCTCATGGATACACCTTCAGTACTTTGAGTTAAAGAACATTTCTTTTATTTTTTTTTTTTATTTATTATTTACTTTTTTATTTTTCTAACACTCAGAAATTCTGAAAAGTTGCCTCAAAAAAACAAAAAACAAAACAATAACACAAAATATATGTAGAATGTATTCATCTTTCATTTCTGAATCGTATATTGTGTAGAATGCTGTCTGAATCAAACTCTTGGCTTTTCATAACTGGTAAAAAACCCGAGCTCAGCTTAGTTTCGGGTTTTTGTTGAGAGTTAACAGATCAGGATAAAACATGCCCACAAATCCACTGATGCACTCATGTTTACACATAGTGTGTGTATGTTATGTTATTGGTGATCACAGGTGAAGTAGGATGTGGAATGCAGATCCATCTGTTGTCATGGTTTCCCTAGACAGACTCCATTTCTGTCTTCTTTATGTATTTCAAAGGAGATCATATGTTTTTGTTATCACTCGCCTGAACTTAATTTTCTGAGAGACTAATTACCTGGGCTCTTTCTTCCCTCACTACAGGTCACCCGGGGTGAGACGTGCACTCAGCAATTACTTTCTAACCACTATTGGTGGGAAACAATGAATAAAGACAGTCATTCTTTTGTAGCATCTTGCTCCACCTGTTCACAGTGTAAGACCCCTAAAACTCTGCCTGCCAGCAAGCTTGTACCCCTGCCTATACCCATCAGACCATGGTCACATATAGCTCTGGATTTTGTCTCTGATATGTGACACACGATTCATTCCTTTTACCTCACTTCCCACAGCTTGTCAAACTGCTGAGGCTTTGTTCAACCAAGTATTTAGGTTTATGGCATCCCAGAAGATCCTGTCCAATCGAAGCCCACAATTTACGTCTGGACAGCCTTTTATGAACATGTAGAAGCTCCCATCAGTTTAACATCTGGGTATCATCCGCAATCCAATGGACAATGTGAACGTGTAAATGAAGAATTATGTAAATTTGTAGGTGTATTTTGTCATAACAACCCAACAGTTTTTCTCGTATGGGCCGAGATAGCTCAGAATTCATTGACTAGTTCAGCTACTGGTATATCCCATTTCCCATGTATATTAGGATATTAGCCCCCTCTAGCGCAATGAACTGGTATGACTTCAGATGTCTCTGCCGTAGATGCCTGAATGCAGTGGAGTGAGAGAGTTTGGGAGGAGACACATCAAAGAATCAAGGTCGCCATTCAGCACAACAAGGAACAAGCGGACCGCCATCGAGAAGAAACGCCCGTCTTCCAGCCAGGAGATCATGTGTGGTTTCAGAGCCATGGAGGGAAAGTAGAAACCTCCAGCCAAAGTACATTGGCCTATTCAAAGTACTGAAAAGAATAAAAGAAGTGACATATAAATTAAACTTACCTCCTCGTTTAGAATTTCACATTCATTTCATGTATCCCTTTTGAAACCTGTTGTTTCAGGGCCTTTGGCTGAGGCTATGTCTGACGTCATGCCACCCCCTCCGGAGATAGACGGAGCTCCTGTGTATGCTGTCTGTCAGTTGCTGGACTCCCGGAGGCGTGGAGGAGAGCTCCAGTACTTAGTGGACTGGGAGGGGTATGGCCCAGAGAAACAGTGCTGGGTATCTCTATGAGACATTTTGGATCCTGGCTTAATAGCTGATTTTCATACCCAGCATCTGGATAAACCTGCTCATGCAACGGGTTCTTTAAGTGTCCTTGGTTCTATATAGAACCAAAACCTTAACCTCAGCAGCTTCAACCTCTATAACCAAATCCTTAACCTCAGCAGCTTTAACCTCACCAACCAAAACCTTAACCTCAGCAGCTTTAACCTCTATAACCAAACCCTTAACCTCAGCAGCTTTAACCTCACCAACCAAACCCTTAACCTCAGCAGCTTTAACCTCACCAACCAAACCCTTAACCTCAGCAGCTTTAACCTCTATAACCAAACCCTTAACCTCAGCAGCTTTAACCTCTATAACCAAACCCTTAACCTCAGCAGCTTTAACCTCTATAACTAAACCCTTAACCTCAGCAGCTTTAACCTCTATAACCAAACCCTTAACCTCAGCAGCTTTAACCTCACCAACCAAACCCTTAACCTCAGCAGCTTTAATCTCACCAACTAAACCCTTAACCTCAGCAGCTTTAACCTCTATAACCAAACCCTTAACCTCAGCAGCTTTAATCTCACCAACTAAACCCTTAACCTCAGCAGCTTTAACCTCTATAACCAAATCCTTAACCTCAGCAGCTTTAACCTCACCAACCAAAACCTTAACCTCAGCAGCTTTAACCTCTATAACTAAACCCTTAACCTCAGCAGCTTTAACCTCTATAACTAAACCCTTAACCTCAGCAGCTTTAATCTCACCAACTAAACCCTTAACCTCAGCAGCTTTAACCTCTATAACTAAACCCTTAACCTCAGCAGCTTTAACCTCTATAACTAAACCCTTAACCTCAGCAGCTTTAATCTCACCAACTAAACCCTTAACCTCAGCAGCTTTAACCTCTATAACTAAACCCTTAACCTCAGCAGCTTTAATCTCACCAACTAAACCCTTAACCTCAGCAGCTTTAACCTCACCAACCAAACCCTTAACCTCAGCAGCTTTAACCTCACCAACCAAACCCTTAACCTCAGCAGCTTTAACCTCTATAACTAAACCTTTAATCTCAGCAGCTTTAACTTCTATAACTAAACCCTTAACCTCTGCAGCTTTAACCTCACCAATCAAAACCTCCTGCTGTTGCATTCAATGCATGGTGTAATCCATGTTAGCAGAGCCGTTGTAGCACTGTTTCTTGTTCTGCTCTGTACTCAGATGTACACCTTGTTGTTTTAACTGAAGCATCTTTAATGGAAATTGTCCATATTCAGAGCTGTCTGTAGAGGCTTTTTACGTGCAGTGTAAGCGCATTGCAGCACGTCAGTTGTTTTCATATTATATGAGTACTTAGTAAGTCGTAGTCTTTGGTCGCGACCAACAGGTGATTTAATTGTGTATTATGAATCACCAAAGAACAAGACTTCTAAAATTTCACAGTGTATATCTGGCTTAAATTACTGTCAGAGTCTATACAAACCTACCTGTGGAAAACATTTGAGATGTTACCAGTTTGACACACAGGAAGTTAACACTGCCATCCTCTCCTGTATAAAAGGATGTGGTTGACATACGTGACAGCACTAGCACTGTGTTCATAAAAACAGCAACCTGCAGAAACACTATAGACACACAACCCCCACACACACACACACACACACACACATACACACACACACACAAAACATCTATTAGGATTGATCTCAACAAGAGGAATATCTGTATTATCTTGATAGTGTTTAAGAAAATTTCTGTTCATCCAGCTAACAATACTGTCTGTGGACTCAAACCATTTATGCCAGTAGTGCTGTCTGACTGAAAAGCTACATAAATCTGCATAAGTATGGAAATATATGTCATATTTGTTTGTAATTTGACAAATTTGAGTGTTAACACGTATAGATCATTCTACCAAAATGGCTCAAAGTCAGAGTTGAAAGCACATTTGGGACTTTTAACTGACTTGGACTTTAGACTAACATATCTTTGCTTTAAGTGACCCTATACCTTGTGTTTGTTCTACAAAAACAAAGAATGAAATATGCCATTTTGCATTACCAAAACAATTATAACACAGACAATTTTAGCAAATTTTGAGCAGTACTATTATCACTTCATCACTGTAGCAAACAGCAGCCTTCATTCACATCATCATTAGCATTAAGAAGTTATTAGCTTTCTATAATGTTAAATCTAGACTGTATGGAACATTCATTAGCTGTTTCTTTGAATCATGATTAAGTATGATGAACACTAAGAAAGGCCGGTTTCTGGACAAAAGAAGGAAATTAAGATAGAAGCAGGTCACATTTGGGCAGATGTTGGTATAAATTTATGCAACAGCAGGAAACAAGCTGAAGGTGAAGGACGCTGGAGCTGACGATCAAAGCACTGAAGAGAATCTTCACCTGAATGAGACTGAGGCCAAAATGAACAACATCTTGGTGAGTAAAAGAAAGAAATAATAGAATTCTCAGATACTTTACACCACTGGACATTTCATGAACCTGTGTACGGGCAAGAATTAAAACACCTCAGGATCAGCACTGCTCTGCCACATAAAGACCATTTTCTACTTTCATCTCCTAAACTGCATTCATATATTCAAAAATTCATGACTGCAAACACACAAAAAGTATGTTTAAAGGCATAGATTAACAAAATATACACAATTACCAGTGGACTACATGGACAAAAGTATTGGGACACACCTCTTAGTCATTGAATTCAGGTGTTTCATTTAGTCCTATTGCCACAGGTGTATGAAATCAAGCACCTAGCCATGCAGTCTGCCTTCACAAACATCTGTGAGAGAATGGGTCGTTCTGAAGAGCTCCTTGAATTTCAGCGTGGTGCTGTAATAGGATGCCACTACTGTTTTACAGAGCAGGTCGCTGAGTGCTGAGGCGCATAGTGCATAAAAGTCACCAGCGCTCTGCTGAGTTCAAACCTCCTCTGGCATCAACATCACAAAAACTGTGGCATGAGTTTCCATGGCCGAGCAGCTGCACGCAAACCTTACATCACCAAGCACATAAAAGCACGCCGCCACTGGACTCTGGAGCAGCGGAAACATATTCTGTGGAGCGACAAATCACACTTCTCTCTCTGGCAGTCTGATCAATGAGTCTGGGTTTGGCGAATGCTCTTCCAGAGGAATTGGTAAAAAATGCCACAGACTCTCTCCAAAATCTTGTAGAAAGCTTCCCAGAAGAGTGGAAGCTGTTAGAGCTGCAAAGGGGGACCAACTTCATATTAATGCCTATGGATTTAGAACGGAATGTTATGAAAACTCCTGTAGATGAAATGTGTAGGTGTCCCAATACTGTTGTCCATATAGTGTATTAAGCATTAAACACAAACACTAAACTTTACAGGAGCTAATGCTGAAGCTGAGAGAGTGAATGGAAATCACAAACTAAGAATCAGCATTATAGCTGTTCAACAAACACTGAAATCAATCCATCTAAATAATCGCAGTACAAGGTGTTCAACTTAGTGATACTGATGAATACTGGTTACCAGTGGTGGACAGTAGCACAGTACATGTGTTTAGCTGTCTGTATTTTATTTAAATATTTCACTGTTTGAGACTTATATTTTTACTCCACCACATTTCAAATGTTTTCACTACTTTCTGATCCAACATGTTTTACTCATTACTCTGAAGTGGGAAAGAAAATGGATTTTCTAAAATATCCAAAAGAATATGATATACTTCCACACTAAAGCAAAGCAACTATCACAACATTCAGTAAATCCTGTCCCTCATGTCCAGCTTAGTAACAGTAACTCAGCCTGGGCACCTCTGACAAGTTTTTAGAATTTAACAATGTACTATATTGTGTGGAGTGGTTTTAAATCTGATTCTCAAGAGATTAGAAAAGAGATTATAGGGTGGAGTTAAATTTGACTCATCTGCTAAAGTGTGGACAAAGTGGAAGAGAACCCTGGCAGTACATGCATTGAATACATCTGCTGCAA